>NW_015548227.1:1283076-1292296 GCF_001515605.1 Sinocyclocheilus anshuiensis | reverse complement strand
TCTCTTGAACTCACACACACACACACACACACACACACACACACACACACACACACACATGCTGTGCAATGTTGTCTTGTTAAGCTCGCAGTATCCTGTCTGCTCTGTCCGGCTGTGAGGTTGTTCCCTCATTATAACTGATTTTTCAAAATTAATAATCCTGCATTTGTGTTATTTGTCTAGAGCAGAGGTTATCAACCTTTTCTCCACCAGATGTTTTTCCTTCTTTTTTTAATTTCAGTAATTTAACAAGCATCACAGGATGTTAAACAAGTGTTGCCATCATTTCTCAGTCACAGTTCCTTTGACATCTTTTACTGTGTCCTGGTTTCATTGTAATACAGCTACATGTAAATGATTTAATAACGGTTTTACAGTCTGAAGATGTCAGCACATTATCTCATGTGTAATCATAGGTGTTTGTTCATAAAAATCGACAACATCATATTTACATGTACATATTTAATTAATCTCATTTATTATAAAACATACTTTAAATTACAGTATATTAAACATATCTGTATATTGAGATGTACGTACATATTTAATTTCATTATATATATATATATATATATATAATTACAAATATATTATAAATTCATCCTATAAATTCTATTCTATTCTATTCTATTCTATTCATTTTTCCTATTCTACTCTATTGATTTTCTGTGAACCTCAAAGTCTCTGAATCATATTCATAAATATTTTGAGATTTTGGCAAAACAAATTCATCTTTTACTTTAAATTGATATTTCAGTATTGAGTTTAGTAATACATACATTTAATAATAATAATAATAATAATACATACATACAAACATACATAATACATTTAATAATACATAAGTATCAGTAATACATTATTTAATTTTTTACATATTTACATTTACATATTTATTCTCATTTATTCTAAAAATATATTATACATTAAAATATATTAGAAATATACTATACATTAATCTTATGAATTCCATCTATTCTATTCTATTCTTGATGTTCTGTATACTAAAGTCTCTGATTCAGATTCATGCAGTTGTACATCTCTAAATTAGCTTAATTAATACATAAAGTTTTTTAGTTGCTGTCAGTAAGTCTATTTAATTTCTTTACATTTCTTCACATTAACATTTAATTTGTATAATGTATTATGAAATATAGTATAAATAAAAATATAATACAAATATATTATAAATTCATCCTATGAATTTTATCTATTCTATTGTATTCTGTTCTGTTGTAGAATATGATCAGAGTACTCAAATCTCTGATTCATATTCACAAACAGTTGTACATTAGTTTAAATTATACGTAAAGTGTTTTAGTCGCTGTCAATAACTGTTGTTATTGTGTGTTATATCACAATATCAACACGATCATAAAATAGATCTTGTTGAAGATTTTTTGTTCTTTTTCAAAGAAATTACTATGTTTCAAATACCAGTCCACAGACTCCCAACATTACCGCCTAGCATTATTGAAAACCCAGGCTGTGGAATATTGCAATCGTCAGTGGTTGATCTCTGTTTTATTGTCATATCATATTTGTTTACTATGAGGACAGAAAGCAGTTGTGACCCCGTGACCTTATCCAGCCTCTGGCTACGTGGCTGTTTTCCCCCGTTTCCAGCCATAGCATGTTTTTGATCTCAGGGAGAGGGTTTGCGTGTGGCGGAGGCTGCAGCTTGACACGGATGTTTCGCTCAGACACACTAAGAGAACACGGTGTGCGTGATGTTTCTGCCTCTCCAGTCACTGTCACCAACGGTTCAATACAGCGTAAAGACCGCTGAGGTGAGAGAAAGCAAGAGGGACAGTCTGTAAAAAACACCCGAGATGAGAATTGTGCTGCCAAACAAGAGCTAAAGAACTGAAGGGAGGAGACCGGGGCTAGTAGTCATGCAGGGAAGTTGTCACAATAGCTTTATCTCCGAGATTTTGAGACAAAATCCAATGCAGAAATGCGTGTTTTTGCTTGTAGGGAACGAGTTGTATTTAACAGACTTTACGGGTTGTGTCTTTACAGAAACTGACTTTCAGAAATAAACCTTTCTTGAGAAAAATGTCAACTAGCCCCGGTCTTCCCTTTATGCAATATAAAAACACATAAACCTTTCAAATTAATCTTTAATTTAACACCCAATGCTTTCAACGACTTCTCTGCAGAAATTTGGACTGAATGAGTTGCAGTGAGAAAAGAAAACAAGACACCTATTTTGAGCTCTCAAATGTTGATACGCATGTTTGAAATTCAAAATAACTGTGTTCTTTAATGCTGCGCTGTTCGGTGCATTACTGCTGATGCATTTGGTGTTTTGTCAAATTGTTCCATTAACCTGCACAAAAGTCCTTTGAAAATCCCTGTCGAAAAGCATTTTTACCTGCCCTATAAAGTACTGTAGCTTTTGTGCTAGTGCAATATTAAGCTGGAGTTTGAAGCATCCAAGTAATTTTACTCTGTCGTGGTGATTGTTGTGCATATTCTTGTGGAAAAGATGAATCGTTTTGCCAGAGATGCTAAAACTCAATGTATGTTTTGTCATGATTAAAAGTACATTAGAAAATGTTGACATCAAGCATACTAAGAGAGAAAGAGAGAGAGAGAGGAGTGATTATGAAGACAGAGCACAATAATAATAAGAACAATTGTACTTTTTATTTAATTTTTTATCATCAGGCTTCCAATCAGACATAACTACAAATAGAATGGATTTGGATAATTTTATGAACACATTGTGAAGGTTTAAAGGGGTCATATGATGCTATTTTAAAGATAATTATTTTGTGTATTTGGTGTAATAGAATATGTTGACATGCTTTAATGTTCAAAAAACACATTATTTTTCAAATACTGTACATTATTGTAGGTCCTCTATGCCCCGTCTCTTTCAAACGCGTCGTTTTCAACAAAGCCCCCTCCTTTGACAAGCGCAGTCTGCTCTGATTGGCCAGCTGACCCAGTGCATTGTGATTGGCCGAACACCACAAGCACGCGTCGGAAATGTAACGCCCCTTACCATAATCGCGAGCATCAGCTTTCAAAGTAAATATCAAAACAGTTTAATAACGTCGTTAGTTTTACCATCAGTTCAAGCCCGAAAGGGCAACAGAGTCGCGTGACAGACAGTGATGATGCAGTACACAAGCCGCGGTTAAGACAGCTGACGTGCTATGATTTCTGACAGGCAGTTCACTCTCCTGTGATGTGACCCTGTTCCCCTCACACACACACACACACACACACACACACACACAAAACTCCGCATTTGAACAGTCAATAGCAAATACTTAAACTAATAACAAAACATACTTACAGTAGCTGCTTCAGAAGCGCCAGATTGTCATAAATCAGAATTACCTCCTCTCCTAGGTTCACGAAACGGTCGTCCATAAAATGCATTGCTGTTCTGTTGTAAGTAATCTTAAAGATTCCTAAATGCATCTACTTTCGGAAGGCCAAATAAAGTGCTTTTGCCTTCGCCTAGAAACACACAGCGTCTCCCTGACATGCTGCTTCAACACTAACTGCGGTTACTGAAACCACACCTTCTTATGCACCAAGAGCTTGTAACACTCCAAAGAGAAAGGAAAACTTGAAATCGCATCATACGACCCCTTTAACACATTTACACGAGTTTCCACTAAGATCAGGAGTTTGATTGATCAATTGCTCCGGTTCAAAGTTTTTGGTCAACTTTTAATTTAATTTAATTTAATTTAATTTAATTATTTTATTTTATTTTATTTTATTTTATTTTATTTTATTTTATTTTATTTTATTTTATTTTATTTTATTTTATTTTATTTTATTTTATTTTATTTTATTTTATTTTATTTTATTTTATGAAAACCATTAACAGAGTAAGATATATAATTCCACATTCATGCTGACTGGAGGACAAGTGCAAGGAAAAACATTATTAAGAGACAAGAAAGTTTTTTTTAAGTGCCTTCTCATCTAGAGTTTAGTTCTCCGCTGTGTAATTTTCTAGATTGGCCCATAATCCAGAACATCACTGGAATACTTATCTGTGGATCTGTGCAATCTATATTAGAAATGAAATCAATTTTAGTCAGTTTCTCAAAGACCCTATAATGCATGGTGATAAATCAATGAAATCTTGTTTGAAGAGTGATTCTTTTTTTCGCCCTACATGATTGGCACCTTTCTGATTAGAAAAGATGAGCATGAGTTTTGTTTTGTCAAATATTAATGCTGTGCTCTGCTCTGATGATTTTACAGCACACTCAAATATTGAACATGCATCTTTTGGGGTTTGTAGGGATTGCAGATTTGGGGAAACCCTCAAGGCCCGTATCTGAATCACTCTAGTAAGAATCCACTCTTTAAAGAACATTAAAGAACATTCAAAGCTCTTTCTGAAACAAGTCTCTTTCTCTTTTAAAAAAAATTATATTATTACTTCATTGATCCTGTTACATGATGTAGTCATCTTAATGTTCTATAAAGTTTGACAGTAGAAATTCATACACTGTAAAAATGATTTTTCATGCAAAATTAGTGTTTTATTAGAAAATACAATTTCAGACTTTCTGTTTAATTTAATTGTTTGCTATTTTTTTTTTTAATTAACTGAATTTAATTTAGATGGAACTGTGTCCAATCATATATTTATGAACATAATAGGAACATAACTAGATTCTGTTTCATTTACATCAAAACGACGCAAATAAACACGTTTCAGATAAACGATAAAGATGTTTCAGACATCGTTTAGAATAGTACAAGCTATTGTACTAATGCATTATTTTAGTATTATTGAGATACTATTATAGTTTCAATTACTATTTTGAATCTGTTTATATTTTCATATTTTTATGTATTGTTTTCATTATACTTCATATAATTTTTTAGGTATTTTAGTAATTGTTTATTTATATGTCTGTATGGTTTTTATTCAGTTTTATTTCGGTTTTAGATATTTTAGTACATCAAGTTAAACTAAATTAAAATGAGAAATGTTAAATTAGCTGAAAAAGTGTTTTTATTTTATTTCAGTTAATGTTTATTTTAAGTAACAAAAATATTTTTTTTAAAAATGGTTTTCGTTAACTATAATAACTGGCTAGATTATAAATATTGTGATATTTCATATTTATCGATTGATAAACGATAGTTCAGTGCGGTTGTGAGTTAAAGTCATGTTTATTTATTTTTAAACTGAATTTTAAAGTGTTTAGTTCATAAAACCATATTTGATGTGTTCAGAAAAACTTAAAATATGTAGATTTTGTGCTTTTGCAACATTAAAAGCAAGTGTATAGATCTTATAGTCTTCAGATTTGAGTAAGATTGACTTAAGTGAAACATCTTAAAGTGCATCGAACAAAACTGCTGATTCTTCAACATCGAACAGAACATTCTATTTTATATTTAATACTTGTGCAGTATGCGATCTAAATTCTACACACTTACGTTTCTGCATGTAAGTTGCATCAAAGCTTCAATGCCTTTAAAAGACGGAAAAAAAGTGTCTGTTGAAGTGTGACAGTGGGAAAAAAAAATCCCAAAGCAAATCCTTATCTTCCCACGAAGGGAACAATAATTCCCGAACAAGACTGTCAGATCCCTTCCGTGTCTTTCTCTCCATGCGGGAGGCCGAGGAAAGAGACAGCAGTCCTGCTCTGTAATTGGGGTCTCAGCATCACAGGGTTCATGCACGATTTCAAGTGGGTCACGCACAATTTCCCCGACGTGTCCTGCTGTTTTGAGGCCTCGTACCGCCTTGCTTTTGCAGGATGTGTTTGCTCTGATCTGTTTAGATTTTTTTTATTTATTTTTTTTATTGAGCGTCTTGTGTTGATAAAATGACAGGAATGCAGTATGTGAGATGCATTATGATTTCTTACATGTCCGTCCTCGTAGTGTAAAAAAGCAGAGCCGAAACCTGCATGTGGCTCTCTGTGTCTGGGGAATCTGATATTGATTGTGGTCCGTTTGTGACTTTGATAAGTGGGAATTCGGCAGTGGCTTTTCAAAGGAGGCTGTAGTGCTTTAGCATCTGACTGATAACACAAAAGGTTGTAGGTTCAATTCCCAGAGGAAAACAAGTGGGACACTGAGATCACACAGGGATTTACACTGCATATAATCATCTTACGTAGCCTTGGTTTTTGTTGCTATTGTTTGCTAAAATATATAGGCTACATTACCACTGCAAAGTTTGGGGACAGTAATTTTAAATAAATAAATGCTGTTGAACTTTCTATTCATCCAAAAATACTGGGAAAAAGTATCATGGTTTCTACAAAAAATATTAAGCATTTATGTTTATCCTCAACATTTATA
Source organism: Sinocyclocheilus anshuiensis (assembly GCF_001515605.1). Taxonomy (NCBI): domain Eukaryota; kingdom Metazoa; phylum Chordata; class Actinopteri; order Cypriniformes; family Cyprinidae; genus Sinocyclocheilus; species Sinocyclocheilus anshuiensis. Next base: position 1,285,990 of record NW_015548227.1, on the reverse strand, counting down.
AAGTCAAGCATTTAAGTGTAATGTATTTTTAAGATCATGAGAAACCTACGTTTACTTAAAGGGGTCATATGATGTTGCTAAAAAGAACATTATTTTGTGTATTTGGTGTAATGAAATGTGTTTATAGGTTCAAGGTTTAAGGTTTAAGGTTCAAAAAACACATTATTTTCCACATACTGTACATTATTGTTTCTCCTCTATGCCCCGCCTTTCTGAAACGCGTCGATTTTTACAAAGCTCATCGGTCTGAAAAGCGAGGTGTGCTCTGATTGGCCAGCTGTCCAGTGCATTGTGATTGGCCGAATACCTCAAGCGTGTGACGGAAATGTTACTCCCCTTACCATATTGTGATGCCGTGTCCCGGCGCGACGAGACAAAAACATTAAAACCCATTATAAACGAGGCATTTGTTGCATCCAGTCGGGACATAATTACGGATTATAATGACTTACACAGTCTTTTTACGCGTAGCATCACGCCGCGTAAACATAAAACCATATGTATCCTAAATTGAACAGGCAACCAATGAAGGGCCTTCAAGAGCGGAGTGACGTGATCCCTTTTTTTCTTTTTTAAAAGTAATCTAGAGGCAGCGTTCTGGACAACTTGAAGACGGGCAATTTGAGTTTTAGATATGCCACAGTATAAAGAGTTACAATAATCGAGACGCGCTGTAATAAAAGCATGAACCGCCATCTCCAAAGTCTTGTCAGTGAGAAAGTGTTTAATTTTTGCTAGTGTACGGAGTTGATGAAAACTGGACCCAATCACAGTAGAAATTTGCTTATCGAATTTTAGCGAGTCATCTAAAAGAAGACCCAGATTCCGTACCTGTGAAGACCTAAAAGCTGATAAAGGTCCTAGGTCAAGATTTAGGGCTTTCATATTTTCAGATGGACCGAAAATGATCACCTCAGTTTTCTCATGTCTGCATTTGTGATCGGAGAAATGACAAACAACAAGCGCTACTCTACACTGCTCAAAACTCGCGTTTGAATCGTCAGTGGCAAATTCTTTATATATAAAAAACTTGCTTACAGTCTGTGAGACAGAACAGCCGGCATTGTAGTCTTCTCTACCAGGATCAGGAAACAGTCCTCCATAAAATGCGCTGGACACATCTGAATATTTGGGTTGAACTGTTCTGGAACAGTGTTGTAAATACAACTTAACCACTGATTTCTAGTCGTGTCCTCTTTTGGAAGGCCAAACAAAGTAGTTTCGCTTTCACAACGAAACACAGTGTCACACACGGCGGCCTTGAGTGAGCAGATGCCTGCGGGCTAGAGTGAGTTACAGATCTTCTTTATGCACCAAGAGCTTGTAACACTTCAAAGAGAAAGGAAAAATTTAAATTGCATCATATGACCCCTTTAAATGCGTGCAAACGTTTGACTGGTAATGTATGTTAGTTCTGTCTGCATGACTTGTAAGCATATTGTTTGGTTAAGGCTGAGCAATAAAACAAAGTTAGTTAAGTGCCTGGCAATTACAGTATATATTTCCTTAAAGTACATCAGCTACTCCAGGGTCTAGCTTTGCTGAAATGTTTGTCTAAGACACAAAGTTGTCTGTTCACCATCAAACAATACACAATCTTTATCAGACAAAAGTGTTGACTGTATGTGTTTGCACTAGTGAACTTGTGTTACAAGGATTTCGAAATCAATACAGGCAGTTTGGTGTGTTTAGTGCCAGCCAGGGCTTCAGACGGCTAAACAAGGAGAAGACTCCAGTTTGGAGACTTGATTCACAGAAATAGGATGTTATTTGGTCTTGCTGAATGTATTCTGCATTTCTGTTCCCGACCCTATAATGAAATGATGTGTCAGTCCATGCAATTTGCTCTCTGCCAGCTGTATTACCAGCCTGAATAAGACGAACAGACCTGATGCATGACAGGGAGAAAAAAGAGCCACTTGATGCTGTTTTTCAGGAGCAAGGGAAGGAGATGGAGAGAGGGAGAGCGTGAGAACAAAAGGAGATAGATGGCGTTTCGGAATAGTGGAAAATGGAGTGGCCCACAGCAGACATAAACGAATGCATGTGTTGAACTTTATGGTAGTGCTTGTGCTGTGACAATCTACTGCTCCAGCCGGAGGCCCGTTTCTGTCACGCTGACCAGATGCACCTCAGCATCCCACCGTGATGAAGAGCGGAGCAGAAAGCCCAAACTCCACTGTGTGCTTGTGCCGCAGGAGCCCTCAAAAAGTGATCCTTCAGACTGCAGAGACACTTCCTCAAACTAGAGATCAACCCGCTCTTAAATGAAGGAACTAATCTGGTTTGAAATAATTGGACTAGGTTTAGTCCCAAACATTTATTAAACCGACAGTTGCCATTAATTGTGCCAGACCAAGATTATGCTTTATCTGAACAGACACATTTTAAAGTTTTGCTTTTTGCATCTCATTTTCACAATTTTTTTAAAATTGATTTTTTAAATGATTGAAACATTAAAAATGCATTTTATACATAAAATGACTTAAATAACATAAATAATGTATATATTTTATTTTATTTATTTATTTTTATTGGATTTAATACATTAAACTTATTGTATGGAATTCATTTTTATATTTAATTAAAAAATGTCATATTAGGAGATGTAATGAAAAAAGGCTTTCATAGGGTTTATTTCATTTTTTTTATTTTATTTTTTTAAATATATAAAATATATTTTTACAAAATATAATATTCTTATAAATATTGTATACCATTTTAATCTAATATTTTAACATGCCAATTATAATATTTGACAATACAATACTATGAAAGAAAAGATCGATAGATTGATTGATAGATAGATAGACAGACAGACAGACAGACAGACAGACAGACAGCCAGATCATACATAGATAGACAGACAGACAGATCATACATAGATAGATAGATAGATAGACAGACAGACAGA
>NW_015548227.1:1282584-1282933 GCF_001515605.1 Sinocyclocheilus anshuiensis | reverse complement strand
AGACAGACAGACAGACAGACAGATCGATAGATAGATAGATAGATAGATAGATAGATAGATAGACAATTGTTAAATATTATAAGGGTCTACATTAAATATTATTATTGTAACATATAGGAGCTCATGACTGTGTTAAGGTTGGTAATTTTCTTAAAAATATCATATAATTAGATTTTTTTTTGTTTACATGACAAAATAGTTTGACTTCAAGAACACATCATAACATGATTTATGTGTTTAAAAAGATAATATTCTGTTACTTGACAGACAGATAGATGATAGATAGACAGACAGACAGACAGACAGATAGATGATAGACAGACAGACAGATCATAGATAGATAGACAGA
>NW_015548227.1:1276612-1281675 GCF_001515605.1 Sinocyclocheilus anshuiensis | reverse complement strand
ATAGATAGATAGATAGATAGATAGATAGATAGGTAGATAGATAATTGTTAAATATTATAAGGGTCTACATTAAATATTATTATTGTAACATATAGGAGCTCATGACTGTGTTATGGTTGGTAATTTTCTTAAAAATATCATATAATTAGATTTTTTTTGTTTACATGACAAAATAGTTTGACCTCAAGAACACATCATAAAATGATTTATATGTTTAAAAAGAGAATATTCTGTTACTTTTACAATTTTATGTTTTTTTGAGTCCTTAATTCAAAAAGTGTTTCATAACTCTGAATATTTTTCACTTCTGTGAACTCATTTCTAAGTAAAATTTTCTTGCGATTTCATCATCTTTGGTGTCCTTTTTTGTCATTGACATAAAGATTTCAAGATGCCTAAAACAAGATTTTAGTTTAAATATGGATTTATTGTGACATCAAGTCCTATTTAGTCTTTTTTGGGGGGGCTCTTCAGGTTCTTCCTGCTGTCTGAGATTGAATTGGGGAATATTTTGAGTCTAGAAGATTCTTCTGTGTTCCACCTCGCTCTGCGTCACGACGCCAAACAATGTGATGCAGCGTTCCTGAAACTCTCTCTGATCCTCAGTGATGGATTCCCCCCTCTCGTTTCATGGTGGAAATGTATTTTAAACCTCATAATCTGCACATAAATCAAAGGTTTAACCTAATTCAGTGATGGGGTGAACGTGGTGGAAGTCTACGGTGAGATCTCCACAACCAACACGCTCGCCGCAATATCGATGCTTCGCGCTCGCACATTCATCACATTAAAAAGTGACGAATAAATTCATCATTTAAAGCAAGCGCAGATGCTACTGAAGGTAGAAAAATTAATAACGATTATTTGAAGGAGAGAAGAGCAGCAAACGGAGCTCATTCTGAGGAAAAATATTTATTTAATATCTCTTTCACCCCGTTGCATCAGCGTACAACAAGGTTTTTAGGCTGCGGCCCAGATTATTGGAGAAATTATGTAGCTTGCGTTCTAAAGGTTTAATAGAGGTCTGAGCGAGGCTTGCTATTTTTTCACGTTAAATAATCACCTGTTTACTTAAACAACACACTTTTCCGAGGCCACAGATTTGTGGAAAATCAAGTTATAGTTTGGTGATGAAAGAAATAATCTCTTTCCCAAGCGTCGAGTTTTTTGTTTCGTTTATTTTTAGACGTTTTATTGAGAAGCGTAATAAAACAGCCCAGTGTCATAATGCCATATATCAGTGGTTTTGAAATGTATTGGCCATTTTCAGTCGAGCGTGTCTTGTCATTTCACGGAGTAGCCTACGGCTAAAATTGTCACACGCAGACAGTTCTATCAGCGAGCAATCGTTTAGTATCTACTCTATTATACTGGACTTATTTCCATTAAATGCTATCAGAGTGTATAGATTCACCTCAGTGCTTCTGATGAATGGCAGCTCAACACTAAAGGCTTTTATATGGATTAAAATATGCCTATCTATGACTGTCAAAAAAGACTCATCGTTGTTCATCTGAGAAAGACTCGTGTCGCGTCTTATCCTGCCATAATGCTATATGAGAAATCGCGCATTGCTGTGAAGGATTTACTGATTTAGTCAAATGATTTTGTCTGACACGTGCTGAATGCGAACACAAATCGGGCTTATTTTTGTCAAGCGCAGGAGACTCTTGAGTGAGAAGTACAGTTTAAAAGAAATTAAATAAAGATGCTCTTTTATAAGCAATGCAGATTTGGGTCCCCTGCAGAGACACAGCAGGCCCACACATAGCATAAAGACGATCTTTCTGTGACTTTGAGGTCTATCTTTTAGAAACAGACGGACACATAAGCTTGGCGGGACGGAGTCAGTCCAAGAAGAGCGGTATGCTCGAATTTTTTGAGGGACGATCAGGAGCCAGTGGCCTTATAATAGTATTTTCATTTGGGTTTAAAGTGTGCATCGACTAAAGTTTTGTGTTATGCAAGTATCATTTTTATCGGCTCATTAATTAAAACATTCCATTTTCCAGAAGAATGTTGTCAATGTGAATTTAAACACAAATACCTTTTTATGATTCGTAAATACTCCCAAGTAGGTTCACTTCTCAGCTATCATTATGTGTAATGTCAAGAAAACTCATCTGTACAAAGTTCATCTGTAAAGTCAAGATGGTATTTTCTAATAGTGATTCAGCAATTTAGTATTACATTGAGATGCTATGTGTGCAAAAATACAGTCTATTTTTGTGTTAAATTGTTGCTGTTTTAGCAAGTCAAGCACATTTATTTCTGCTTTATAGAAATATGATTTATTTCTATAATACAGTATAAACCTGATGCAGTATTTGTTTTAAGTACTCTGTGTGCTGATGTTATACAGAGTGAAACTGGCCCATAACTTTGGTAGTGATATTTCTGTGAAATTTGATTTTTAGAGAATAAAAAAATCGAGGATGGGACTCAACTTTATGCACAGGGAATTGATTAGATTGTGAAAAGTGGATGTAACATAAAATCTAGAATCGGCCTAAACTAGTTTAACTTGTTTAGTTGGTGACCAGTTTAGTAACCTGTAAAATGTTTTTTTCCCTTCTTTTCAGCTCGTTTACTTCAATGCTTGGATGTTCAATGTTGTTAGATACCTGAAAAACTTGACTTTTTGCTCTTTTTTTCTATTTGTTCTATTTCTTAAAGCAGTGTTTAATTAAACAAATAAAGGATACATACACTTTATAACATTTTTTTTATTTAATTTTATGATTTAATTTTATTTTGTTTATTTTTTTTACCCAAAAACTTCTATTTACTTTTTTCTGTCTTCTATTATTTTTTATTTCAATTTTATTTTATTTTATTTTTATCTGAAAAACTTATATTTACTTGTTTCTGTCTTCTATTATTTTTATTTTGTTAGATTTTTTTATTTATTTTACTTAATTTTATTTTTATGTAAAAGATACATGCCATTTAATTTATTATTATTATTATTATTATTATTATTATTATTATTATTATTATTATTATTATTATTATTATTATTATTATTATTATTATTATTATTATTATTATTATTATTATTATTATTATTATTATTATTATTATTATTATTATTATTATTATTATTATTATTATTATTATTATTATTTATGTTATGACTTCCTTCAAAATGTTTCTGTTAAAATTGCTAATTTTATTTAATTAATATTTAACTTTCTAAATAAAGTAGTGTGTTCATTATTGTATATGCAGTTTTTTTCTGAGGTTTCAAATTTGGTATTGAGTATAGTGAAATTTTACTTGCATTAGCATAGAAATGTATAGAAATTCAGAAAAAAAATTTTTTGGAACATTGTAGGCCGGGATTTGGTTTTATCCATTGCATTTATTAGGATGTGAAAAGTAAGTGTTAAAAATTAGAACTGATCAGATTTTTTTTTTCTCAAATTGAACATGAGTCTGTCAATGGTCCGAACCATTTAAACCCCTTTGAACACTAGTAAACATTAATTTCCCAGTTCATTACTGCTACCAACTAACTCAACTGATACTAGCTGAACTATGTTCCACATAGTAGTTCTGCTGTGCTTTCCCTCGTCCAAAAATAGCTTTGCAGGTCTTTCCATTCCTCCAGCAAACAAGTGAGAAAGCAGTCCTCTGGGACCGTATGGCTTTGACGCCGCGTGGCCGTTTGTGCCACCGCATCCTCCAGGGACCCACAGAGGCTTGTGTTCGTGTATCTTCAGGTCTCCGCTCACCTCAAGCTGAGGAGAACACAAAGCACTGGTGTAAACCAATCCGTCCGACAGACAGTCTCCCGAAATAACTGAAGTGTGAGGAGAACAGACAGCGGGGAAATTTATCTCCGTTTCTGAACACCATCAACAATTTATTACAGTTCACTGAAGTAGTATTGCAACTAAAAGCAGCCGGATGTTTGATGCTGGCAAAAAGTGGCAATCTACTGGCCGTTTTCTACAAGCGTGGTGTGTTTTCAGCAGAGGGCCTCTTCGGGGCCTTGAGGATAGATCCTGAAATGAGTCCTCAAGGATTTCTTCACTTCAGATGATAAGCTGAAACAGAATGTTGTTTTAAACGTGTGCGTCGTGTCGCTCGCAGACTCCCCGCAGAGCGCGAGGGTGTTTAGATGTCCTACCTTTGTTGTTTTCCTTGTGAAGTGTTGAAAGCATGTGTCATTTCAAACGGAGCGAGATGGCCGGTTTTCTGCCTGAGAAACAAAAGCACTGGCACATAGTCGCTGTGTGAAATCTGAAGTCAACTTAATTATAATGGAAAAACAATATTTGTCAGATCAGCTTCCTGGTTAGGTGTCCTAACGTGAAATTTGCCTTAATCAGTTGCGGCGTAGATAACTAGGCAGCTGGGTAAGCCTGTTTAGTTGGTAACCAGTCAAGTTTTTCTCCAACTTCTGAATGTTTACTGCAGTGCTTGATAATTGTGTTATATTATATTTTATTTGTCAACTCAATACAACAGCCTTGTTTAGTAGGTGACCAGTTTAACAATTAGGGTTTTTCCTAGTTTCTGAACACTGTAAAAAATTTCAACATATTTCAACTTAAAGTTAAGTTTAGTTGCTCCTTTACGTTTAAGTATAATTATCTTGGTTGTACTAGTCATTTCTACTTGAACTTCAACAATCCGACTTAAAAATTAAGCTGAATTTCATATAACTTATAAAAAAAAAGTTGTCATGACTTAATGATCATACAGTTTTTTACAGTGAATGTTTACTTCAATACTTGGTAAGTGCGTTCTTTTATTTTATTTGTTCAATTTCTTAAAGCAGTGTTTTTTTTTTAATTGAAAAATATAATTTTATTTATTTATTTTGTTTTGTTTTGACTTCAATACTTGGTAATGCTATTAGATTCCTAACAATGTAAAGATCAATTTACATTATAAACTGTGTTTTATTGTTTTTATTTGTTATATTTTGTAATTATTTATTTAGAAACTCTTTTGAGATTCTCTCTCTCTCTCTCTATATATATATATATATATACATTCTTTTGAATATTGTATTTTATTTTTTTCAATGATTTTTCCTTCAACGCATATCT
>NW_015548227.1:1269823-1276502 GCF_001515605.1 Sinocyclocheilus anshuiensis | reverse complement strand
AAAAAAAACAAATTTATAAAAAAAAAAAAAAAAAAAAAAAAAAAAATATATATATATATAATTTTATTTTTTTAGTGAAGAAGTGTGTTCAGTATTATATTAGTTTTTTGCTGTGGTATCAAAATTGTATTGCAAATAATTACATTTTTCATTGGCATTAGTATAGACTTCTGATAATTTTCAGATCATGACAATCCATAAAAATGTAGGCTAGAACTTTTTATCAATAAGGAATTGATTGGAAGCGGGATGTGGTTGTCACACCTTTAAATACTTCAACTTTGTGGGTCTAGAACAGAATTAAGAGCTCGGAAGGAGTGACCACCATATCTAGCCATAAACATGGCCAATTAGAAAGGAAGAAATAATTATATTTTTTCCAAGTGTTATCCCCAAGAAGGGATACAACTACATCTTTGTTTGTTTTGGAGGACTTTGCTGTTATGTCTTTCATAGAGTAGAAGAGCAAAGGAGGAAGAAGTAGATCAGTGATTTGACTGATCAGAATAGAATCAGTCAGCTGTAGAATTACAGCCATATGGACATCCTGCCTGTCAGAAGTCATCTTAAAACCTTCATCAGTACTTCGCAAAACTGCATCTGTTGATGTTGCTCCATCTGGAATAGGCACAGAAGGTACAGATAGCTGGTTTGAAAATTACATTTAGAAGAATTTTGCTCATTCTATTTAGATATGTTATTTAGTAGCATTTAAAAACAGAAAGAAAGAAAAGACATTTACTAGATACTTCTGAATAAAATTGCAAATCTCAACACGCCATATGATTTGAAAGATCGAAGATGGGTTGAAATTTAATGAGCTAAAGTTTAATATTTAGCATTAAACTTTGTTCAAATCCCTAACCTTAAGCATACGCGATAATATTAGTGCTTAGAAAACCCCATTATTAAATGTACTGCCCTACTTTGAGCATTTGAAAATGTGCTTTGGGTAATTAAATATTCAAAAGAAAACAAACAAACACAGGTATATATTTAATTCTCTTGTAGATTCCTCCCCCGTTTGCATTATTCACATGTCTGTTCATTAAAAATACATTCCATACTAATGATAAACACAATGTTCCTGTTCCCATCAGGATGGCATACAGATCTCTGACTCATTAGCAAAAGCTTTACATTTGTAGCCAATACGTTCTGAGACTGTTGATGGTACCAATGCTTTATTTTATTATTATTTATTATTTTATTTTATTTTATACTAAAATAAATTAATTTAATTTAATTTATCTTTGACATGTATGCTTAAAAGTGTTGTTTAATTAAATGATTCTCATTTGTCAGATTTCGCTCCCTTGGTGACGTGGCAAAGGGATCTCATTATAATATTACCGCCCCTTCATCTGTAATTTTACACTCACGGCGCCGTCATTTTGATTTTGCAAGCGACTACGGTGTATTAGCTCTAATGCCACGGCGAAAGTTTGAGCAAAACATGCTAACTCTTCTGTCTTCGGCAAACATGATGATCAGAACCAAAACAGATGTTTTTAGCAGGTACGAGATGTAATGGCGCAGCTCTATTCTGGAAAAGGGGGCGGGGAGCAGCAGCTCATTTGCATTTAAAGAAACAGGCCCGAAAAACAGCGTGTTTCTGCTTCCACTCAAAATAGACATTTTCAAAATGTTATAATAAATGATCTGTGGAGTATTTTGAGCTGAAACTTCACAGACACATTCTGGGGACACCAGAGACTTATATTACATATTGTAAAAAGGGGCATAATATGTCTCCTTTAAATAGTATTTAACATTCTAAATGAAGAAGTGTGTTCAATATCATATTAGTTTTTGCTGTGGTACCAAAATTTGCATTGAGAATGGTGAAATTATTTGCATAGACTTCTGAAACAAGTATTCCTTAGTGAAATAAATATTCTACATTATTTTGAAAACACATTATTGTCTCGTTAGTAAAAGCTTTACATTTTTAGCCCAAAATGCATTGCGCTTAATTGTTCTGAGACTATGATGGTGCATTTTCTGAACTCGCTGAGACCAGTGCTTCACCGTGTCGTTTTAAACACCATAATTTCTTTGTCAGTGACCCCGAGTTTTCAGGCCACAGCCGCCCCCCATCAGTCCTCAGGTCTGATAGACGCTTCTGCCTGAAAAGCCAGAAGAACCGAAAATTGAGAACAGTTTGCGGAGTGTAAAAGGAAAAGATGGAAAAGTTAACCACAGCCTGCGGGACGTCTCAGATTGTGAACTGTAAACTTATTTCACAACAGGTCTCTGACTTTTCTGTTTTTGATGGATAGACTCTTTAAAATAATATTTTCGGAGGGGGCAAAAGACAAAAAACACAAAAAGTGTACACCTAATTCCCTGGAGAGATGCTTTTGTTGAGGAAAGGCATTCGTCACCGCTGACAGGCATCTCCATGTGTAATTGTGACATTGGCTTCTGAAATTGGCTGTAGTAAACAGCAGGATGTTGATATTAGTATTGGTGCAGCTATCAAGGCGGTCTAAAATACCTGTAGAAATCACAATGTGATAAATCTGTCAGTATGTGGACAATACATGACTAGACTGATTGGCTGATAGCACTACAAAAACAAAAATACAGGAACATTTCACTTTCTTGTTTTGCTTTCATGATTATTTGTGAGCAAAAGTCTGCCGGATGATGCAAAACACAATTTGGACCAATGTCTGTGAATATTAAATCACAAAATGACTATTTAGATATGACGTCTGCATGTTCTGCGTGTCTCTATGTGAATGAATGGCACGGTTTCTTCTGCTACATGCGTGATGCCTGTGATGCTTCATCTCCAGAGCTGCTCTGAGAGTCACTTCATGAGCATTTTAACATTTTATTTGACAAAAACTGTCGTCATATCATTATACACAGAAACGTAAAGGTCTTCACAGCAACCAGTCAAAATAAAACCTCACTCCCACTAAAAGGATTTGACACTGGTCAAGCCTATCCAATTGGAGCAGACTGGGAGTGGCCTTGGATTTTTATGTTATTGTCCCTTATCAATGCAACGTCATCACAACATAACAAGGATTTATACTGATCTTGTCCTACTTTATAAATCCCAATTTGCCTAGGGTATTTCCAGACTTTTAGTGGAGACTCTATATATTTATACAGTATGTATGACAAACCAATTTGCCAAAATGAACCAGATTTCCAATGTCTGAGAAGAGCGTGTTTGATTATTCTGTTAGATTGCTCGGCTGTAGAGCTCTGTGCACAATGCATTGTGACAAAATAATGTAAGGTTTTGTCATGCTGCACTGCTACACACACACACACACAGGTTTGTTTTTATGGTTTATGGGGACTCTCCATAGGCGTAATGGTTTTTATACTGTACAAACCGTATTTTCTATTGCCCTACACCAACCCTACCCCTAAACCTACTCCTCACAGGAAACTTTCTGCATTTTTAGATTTTCAAAAAAACTCATTCTGAATTATTTATAAGCCTTTTGAATTACGGGGACACTGATCCGCACCGTCCACGCTGGCTCGCTCCATCAGCTCCTCCGGTCCTCCCTGACGCTCCTCATCGATGCTCTTCATCTCACTCCAGTAGTCCTCCATGGAGTCCCGCTCCAAACTCATGCTGCCTATCCGCTGATACTGCGCTTTCCTGCAGAAACACACATCTGAGCACATCTGCACATGGTACTGACACGCAAACCCAACACACACACACACACACACACACACACACACACACACACACACACACACACAGAAGCTTGTCACCCTTAGTTTTAAGTGTGTCACAAAAAGCCCCAGAATTTAGTTAACTTGCACATTGTCATTGGCAGTGTATGAAACATGTTGACATGCAGATGCTAGTGCTTATGTCATGAAGTGTGTACTTGGCAATGCTATTTTGAAAGTAGCTGTGCTACTGTCACCCTACTGATAAATGTTAAGGTAGTAACAGCGCTACTTTTAGTTAGTACTTGTTTGTAGAAAGCAGCCAAAGAGCGAGAGGGAAGAAAACCAAGAAGGAGAGAGTGAGAGAGGCCATCTGTTCCTACTTTCTGACCCAGTGCTCTAATCAGAAACAGCCTTTCCAAATTAGAAGTCCAATCACCAAGTGCACTAATACTGCTGATTACAGCCTGCGAGCGAGGGACAGAGACAGAGAGATCAGAGAGAGAGCTAAAATAAAGTTCTCTAAGTAGAAAATTAACCAAAGTGATGACATTTAAAAGAAACTGAAAAAAACTTGCAAAGACAACCTGTTAATGAACAGAATCAGAGAGTTCCCCTAGAGTACTGTACTGCGTTTACATGTAAAATACAAGAGGAGCTCACCTGGGGTCTGATGTACGGGTGGTTCTTCTGTTAGTATGGTCAGTTCATGTTAATGCATTCAGTTCCTTTTTCAAGGACAGAAAACTATGGATTTTTGTTTAATTAAATGGATAGGCCACCCAAAAATGAGCCCACCCATCATTTACTCCCCCTCACGTCATTCCAAGCCTGTATGGATTTGTTGTTCAAACCTGTGTGACTTTCTTAGAATGTTGGTAACCAAACCATTTCGGGTTCCATTAACTTCCATAGTATTATTTTCCATGGACATCAATGGGAACCGAAACCATTTGGTTACCAGTTTTCATCAACATATTTTGTACTGATAAACGGGTTGCTTGTATTTGTGTGTGTGTGTGTGTGTGTGTGTGTGTGTGAAAAAATATGTGTTAAAAAAAAAAACAGGAAATTCTACCCTTACACATTTGAGAATCATTAAAAAAAAAAAAAAAATATGTATATATGTGTGTATATGTGTGTGTGTGTGTGTGTGTTTATTTTATTTTTTTTATTTTACTACTCCAGTGGCCAAGTAATGAATAAAGACTTATCTTATGAAATTTGCCAGTGGATGTATGTTTTTGAAGTTTCTGCGCACTGAGTTGTGGTCTAAATTTCAGAAACAATTAAAACATTTTCACTCAAATAAAGATCAATCTGTTATGTATGATTCACATGGCAAGATAATAGACACTGAAGTAGTCAAACAGATCACTGATCTGTGGAAATGTCTCGTGACAGCTGTCTGGATAGATTTGATGACATAGTCCTGTTCTCAAGCAGGTGCGCTGTATTGTGAAGGTTTATTATTATTATTATTATTTTATATAATTGCAACCGTCTTTCTAAAAAAAATAAAGTAAAACAATCCATCTTGTGCATCTCTTATTCAGTAGACCTTAGTGTTTACCGCTGGGTTAAATTGTCTATTGATCCAGCCGTTAAGGGGTTCAGACTCATTGAGGAGCCATTAGCCAAACCTTTAGGAAGATATTTGTAATGACTCTTCAGCTCTTGCCTTGAGAGGATGATACCAGTGACCCATTTTGTCCTGTGCCAGACACATTATATTATTGTCATTAGACAGTCTGCTTAAAGTCTGCATGTGACGAGGTCAAAGGTAAGTAAGAGCAGTCTGTTTGAATGAGAAATGTATCCATATAAAGAGAAGATATTGATGCAGTCTATCAAAATATGCTCAGATGTGCATCGGCTCGTGTAATTGGATGTGCTTCAAGATAGTGGAGTTCCAGTAATTATGAAGAAAAGTTGTTTTTGAAAGCTGTTGTAACATGTTTTTATGTTCAATTTACAGTGAATCTCCTGGACACAACCAAAATATCAGGAGACTGGGGCTGGCTCACATATCCTTCACATGGGGTAAGAAGTGTCTGCTCCTTCATTATTATTTGTGAGCTGTGAAATTTTAAGGTGTTTTCAAATTGAAGTGCATAGATAAAATGCAACTGTTCGTCATTCATACGTTGACATTCTGAAGAGTGTAAACATTGCAGCTTTATGGCGCCTTCAAAATGTTGTTTTGTTTGTTTGAACTGTCCAGCATGTCAACCTGTGGTGTGAGTTTGGCAGATGAAGTGTTTGTAAATCATATTTGGAATCAGTGATTGTTCTTGCAGTTCCATTGAATGACCCTAGTGAATGAACTTGCTCCTCCAGCTCAAGCCAGCTGGCTTCAGGTTGGCATTGTCTAGTCATTTTCATTTTCATTCGTTTCCCCTCACCAGTTTCTTTCTGGCACTAACCCTGTGTTCTGTTGCACGATTGTACTGTTTGTAGTTTTATGATGAGTAGGCTATGTTATCAAAACTGTCTTATTGGCAGTGTTAGAGCCGGTGGCACAGAAATTACATAAAGCAGCTTTAAAGTCAGCATGAAATAAAAAATGAACTGTTTACTTAGTTCACATTACTGGTCTTATTGTGAACAGCTGGTGCATATTATTCCAAAGAAGAATAATAACTAATAATTCCAAAGGTCCTTGTAATCATTCATCAAAATGTAATAATTTGATTCACCTATGAAACAACTTTTTTTTTTTTAACTAAAATGTTTTTGAAAGGCCTCTCTTCTGCTCATCAAGGCTGCATTTAAAAACAACAAAAACAGTAATATTGTGAAATATTATTACAATTTAAAAGAACTGGTTTATATTTTATATATAAAACTTTATATATAAATTACTTTTATTTAATTATGGATTATATAATATTTAATTTCATTTAATTTTTTTGTTTAATTTAATGTAATTTAATTCAAGGATGCATTAAATTGATAGAAAGTTTCACAAAAGAATATAACGTAATTATTATGTTATTATAATATTACAAAAGATTTCTATTTC
>NW_015548227.1:1262661-1269732 GCF_001515605.1 Sinocyclocheilus anshuiensis | reverse complement strand
AAAATCCACTATATATATATATATATATATATATATATTCCTTTTCTTGAAAAATTTGAAAAACTCATTTTACTTCCCTAATTCAGACGAATTACTGAAAAATTTGTATATATATATATATAATTATATAATTACAAATTTTAATATATATATAATTTTTTTTCCCTTTTCTACTAATTTTTTAGTAATTAGTCTGAATTAGGGAAGTAAAATGAGTTGCAAAAACATATCATGTTGGCTTTAAACATTTCCACCTGTTGTTTTGATTTTAATTTCTGCAAGGTTTTCCAACTTGAAAATGATTTTTGAATATTGTACATTTTAACTTCAAATATGTTCACCAACTCATCCCTCGCAGCACATATGCAAAAAACCAAAACCCGATTGCTGCCATATGCTTTGTTCTCACACACACACATACACACACACACACACACACACACACCTCTATCTCTCTTTTATGGTACGGCTGAGAGTGGTTGAATAATGTGTCAAAGGGACAAGTGGGATAGAGGAGTTTGGGATTAGGGAGTGTGTGTGTGTGTGTGTCTGTGTCTGTGTCTGTGTCTGTGTGTGGGTGTGTGTGTGTGTGTGTGGGTGAGGAGAGGACAGAGCAGGAGAAGAAAAAAGCAAGGCGATGTACAAAGTTGGCTGCATTTGCATATTCTAATGGAGAAAATGATGCATGGGGTATTGAATTAGCGGCGCACAAAGTGATCTAAGCGTTGAACTGTCACAATTAGCGCGGGTGGCTGTCAGAGTCTGACGGCGGTGTGATGTCCCTCAGAGTGAGGCGACAATTAGCAAACCACGTGACACGTCGCAGCCACTGATGTAACAATCCCTCCATTATCGGCTCACATGTTTAACGCTGGCGGAACGCAAGTAAATTCCTTTCTTTGAACAGGACATGAAAAGGGCTATAATCATCTGTCTTTAGTGCTTGCCGTGTGATGTGGATAGTTATCTGGAGATTGTTTTGGGGTTGCTAAATGTTCTTATCGTTCCATTGGTAATGATGGAACTTGCAACCATAGTTGCTTTTGGGAAACGCACCCTGGTCTCTAGATATGGCTCAGGTCCCTCCTTCAGTAACTCTATTGGGATGTGGGACTATCATACAGCAGGTGAAAATTGCAAGTTTGTTCACTTAGAAATATGTGCTACTCACCAGGTTGTCTTCAACATTTAGCATTTTTTTAGTTAAAATTTATATTAATGTTTATGTAATTTGGATATATTTTAGTTTAGTTTTTTTTTTAAATTATTTTATTTTACACTGCCATAGCTATAGTTTAGGGTAAAAAATATGGAAGCATATAGGTAGCAAAATTCAAATGCAATATGCAATATGCAAAATGGCAATGCAGTATTCAAAATGACAACGCAATATTCAAAATGGCAATGTATTTAAATTTACATTTTCCATTACCCACACGTGCAAAATTTGTGGCAAAAGGAAAATGAACACAAGATTTACATTTGCCATTTCCAATAGTAGTCTTAATATGTAAACTGAATACAAATGTTAATGCTTTATAAGTTGCAAAATTAAAATATATAACACAAATTTATTTGATATGTATAACATGTCCAAGCAGAAATGGTAGCAAAATTATCATTTAAATGCTATTTGTCCTAAATGCATTTAAACTAACAGTTAGAACACTTAGGATTGCATTTTCATCATGACACCATGGGATATTTGTAGCAAAATTCAGTGCGGCTTTGAAAATGCATTCCGAGCTGACCACGCCCACCCTCCGTCAATCATTGCTTCAAGGCGGGGATTGGCGGAAGCGTGTTACGTTTGGATCGTTCGAAACATGGCGGCTGGAGATCTGATAAGATCGTTGAATTCACTGGCAGATGAAGTATCCAGGAACATGTTGAAGAGATTAATTGTAATGCTTGTAATGTCCATTTATAGTCTTTACACAGCAGCTTGGCTCCTTAAATGTTTAAAAAACAGTTAATTTCAAGACGCTGACGTCACGTGGGTCACCGGTAGTGCAAGACGCTCAAAGCTCAAGACGTTCGGTTTGACGTTCGATCGGTCATTCGAACGTTTGAGTTTAGCATGGAGTACGCTTCATATATTTCTGTTCACGCTCCACTTCATCTGCCAGTGAATTCGAAGATCTTATCAGATCTCGAGCCGCCATGTTTCGAACGATCCAAACGTAACACGTTTCCGCCAATCCCCGCCTTGAAGCAATGATTGACGGAGGGTGGGCGTGGTCAGCTCGGAATGCATTTTCAAAGCCGCTATTTGAAAGTGTTACAAAAGTAATTATAATATTGTTATTATAATGTTACTGAAGATTTCTGTCTTTTGAAGTTTCTATTAATCAAATAGTCCTGAACAAATGGATCCCAGTTTCCACAAAAATATTAAGCAGCACAACTTTTTTCAACATTAGATACAATAATCAGAAATGTTTCTTGAGCAGCAAATCAGCATATTAGAATGATTTCTGAAGGATCATGTGACACTGAAGACTGGAGTAATGATGCTGAAAATTCAGCTTGTATAAAACGTATTTTTGATCAAATAAATGCAGCCTTGGTGAACATAAGGGACTTCTTTTATGAACATCAAAATATCTTAGTAAAATAAAACTTGTACAGTAGTGTATATTTCTGTAATTAACTATTTTTACTCCAATTTGGCACTTAGTAGGTGTTAAGTCTGTATCCTGTGTGAAAGAGAAAGAGCAAGACAGAGAGAGAGAGAGAGAGAGAGAGAGAGAGAGAGAGAGTTTCTGAATGACTGTACAGTCATAAAGGTGCACAAATGAAATGGATTTCCTCCTGTACAGAGAGCACATTTACTATGACCTGAAAGCTAGAAAATGGGACATACATAATTCACTGAAGTGCGCTTTCAGTGCAAGTCAACAAGCAGTAACACAGTAAATCTGCCAGATAACGAGCATCCACGTTTGCATTTGCCCTCTAATTACTGTTTGTTAAATGTATTCTCAGCGAATAATGCAAGCTATTTACTTGAACTTTGCCACCTTTCGTTCGCATCCACTCAGTCACGTAAGCAGTGAAGGCCTGGAACAGCGATTAAATCTCATCTCTTGCGGGAAGCAGGCAGTTATTTCTTCTTCTCTCAACTGTAAAAATAATTTCTGCAAATAGATTATGTTAGCGTGCATATTCGCACCGGCACAGCGAACACCTCCTCCCCAATTATTACTTGACAGCTAGCTAAAATTAGTGGCATACTTTAACAGCTCGGCGTTAGTTATTGTACCTGTCTGATGTGACTGCGGCGGTCCCCGCTGAAATGAGCCCCGACAAATGCATCTCATTTACAAGCCGCAATGCTCTGTTAGATACATAAACTCCTGTTTGCTTCTTTAATAGCTGGACTTTTCTTTTTTGTTTGCATTCTGCTTCAGATCTGTTGACTCCAAACACATACTCAGCAAATAGGAAAGTAAAATAACAAATGAAAGCTCTTTAATATCTCAGTTGTTTGGTATGTCTCATAAGCTGGACGGCAATGAGATTAAATGTAGAGTCTTTTTAAGTTTTATTTCTGCTTAGACAAAGACCCTAGTAAATTCACATGCACAGTTTCAGAAAGAAAAATCTCAACTACAGTACTGTGCAAAAGTCTTTGGCCATTAGTATTTTCACCAACAAAAAAAATGGTTTACAATAGCTCATTTAATCCTGAATGAATTTGATGAGGATATATATATATATATATATATATATATATACGGGGTTTGAAATGAACACCCCGCATACGCGACGTGATGAAGTCTGGTTAGAGTAGACCAACACAGGCTTTAGTGCGCGTGCGCATTTAGAGTGCGATCTTTCACTGCATGATTCAGTCTATTAATATGCATTAAGAATGATCCCATAATTCAAGAAAATGTATATATTCATATAGTTATATCAATTCATATAGTTAATCGATATCACAGGAAGAGTGCCGTTTTTCCTTAAAAAATCGGCATGGTTACAAATGTGATATTGACTTTATACAACAGTTCAATAAAGAATAAGTTACTATCAATATGACTTACGTTTTTTTTACGCTATTTCGCCAACAAAAAACATTCCAAACATTCTTTTCATTTTTTAAATAATTTCAAATATCAGTATTTAACATTTCATGTTTATGAATGGCCGGTAACTTAAAAATGTAGTAGCCAAATTGGCTGGTGAGTGAAAAAGTTAATTTAAATCCCTGTGTATATATATATATATATATATATATACTGTAAGCATAAATAGGTCATATTGAAATTTTGAAGATTTTATTGTCTTGGCAAATGAGAAACAAACATCTCCATTTATTTATTTATGAGTTTTTATATCATATTTATTTCATATGATAAGCGATAACACACGAGCAGCGAGAGCAATATCACACGAGTGCTGTTTTTTGTCCCAAATATCTGATTTTAAACAACAGTTCAGTAAATAAGAAGTTAATTGTGTGTTCTATTTTAGATATACCCTATGATTCAATGGCCCATTCATAAAGAGAGTCATTTATTTGAATGAATCAGCAGTTTGAACGAATCGAAAGAATAAATGACTTGAATTACTCATAAAAACATTTACTGCCACCTACTGACAGTTGTAGTTTCTTATTTAGAGTATCATTTCATACATACATACAAACATAGGTAGGTAGATAGATAGATAGATAGATAGATAGATAGATAGAGTGAGTGAAAAAGTTAATTTAAATCCCTGTGTATATATATATATATATATATATATACTGTAAGCATAAATAGGTCATATTGAAATTTTGAAGATTTTATTGTCTTGGCAAATGAGAAACAAACATCTCCATTTATTTATTTATGAGTTTTTATATCATATTTATTTCATATGATAAGCGATAACACACGAGCAGCGAGAGCAATATCACACGAGTGCTGTTTTTTGTCCCAAATATCTGATTTTAAACAACAGTTCAGTAAATAAGAAGTTAATTGTGTGTTCTATTTTAGATATACCCTATGATTCAATGGCCCATTCATAAAGAGAGTCATTTATTTGAATGAATCAGCAGTTTGAACGAATCGAAAGAATAAATGACTTGAATTACTCATAAAAACATTTACTGCCACCTACTGACAGTTGTAGTTTCTTATTTAGAGTATCATTTCATACATACATACAAACATAGGTAGGTAGATAGATAGATAGATAGATAGATAGATAGATAGATAGATAGACTACAAGTTTGATTGCAGCATATAATCATTGCTGTTAATAGTGTTCATCGTCTGTTTGATTACGTCATTAACTGAATTTTACCGTACATTTCTGCCATATGTACATCAATTTGACATAGTCACCACTGACAAGATACTACTAAATATATTGTAGAAACTTAATTTCCTGTAAAGCTGCTTTGCAACGATTTGTACCGTGAAAAGCGCTATACAAATCAACTTGAATTGAATTTTCACAGCCAAATTTAATTTGCGATTAATTAATCGCCACATCATGTAATTAATTAGATCATTTTAATCGACTGACATGCCTAATATAAATAAATATTATTTATTTATTATTATTATTATTATTAAAGAGATCTCATCAGTATATACAGTATATATGTTTTTTTTTCAAATTATAGTTGCCCAGAACATTTAGTTCTGAATGAATTTCATGGGAAATAAAATATAAAAATAAAGAGATTAATCTCAAACATCAATTTGAATGAATGAATTAATGAATGAATGATCTGAGACAAGGAGTCATTTTTTAGCTCTATACATTTACTCTATACATTTTATGGCTGTATACTCAACAATTGTCTCGTTTCTTTCTGCGTGAAGGAATTTTTGGTGAAACACCTGAGACACATGTTGAGATCTCCACTGAGTCTTGTGAAGAACATCTGAGTGATAAACGATTCCTCTGAGACTCTACAGACAGTTCCTGTTGTTGGTCCAAACAAAATGCTCGTACATGCCGATCACGTAGATGGTAAATACAGTTTGTTTGGTAGTCACAGGCCTGACCCTCATGTTAAAGTGCTATGCTGCTGTCTGCTGGAATCGCTATTGATGGATTAAATACTTCAGCCTGCATTGTGCCTCTGATTCCCATTTACAAAAGGATTTGTTGCATGGACACTTTCCTCTATATCCATTCGTCTTTTACTAGGATTCGGCACTTCCATTTCCTTAAAATTCAGTCTTCCTCTGAATGCTACGTGACTTCGGCGATGTGCGCCGTGCCACACAACGCATGGTATAGCATCAGGGACAAAAAAATAAAAGAGCAGAAGACAAAGAGATTACTTTTTTTAATGTCGTCTGCTTGTGACGTATT
Organism: Sinocyclocheilus anshuiensis; assembly: GCF_001515605.1. Classification (NCBI taxonomy): domain Eukaryota; kingdom Metazoa; phylum Chordata; class Actinopteri; order Cypriniformes; family Cyprinidae; genus Sinocyclocheilus; species Sinocyclocheilus anshuiensis. The sequence continues at coordinate 1,263,402 of NW_015548227.1, read as the reverse complement.
CGCTGTCACAGCGGAGGGGCCACCACGCCGTGTGTGTCTCGTGGGTTTGATGATAAAACGCTTGCCATGGCAGATTGTGTCTCGCGAGGAGGACCTCTTCAACTCCGGGTCGCTTTACACACTCGTTGAGCACAGCTAGAAGAAAATGTAGCACATGGTTCAAGCAAATCTGTCATGTGCTTATCATTTAAGTTGGAGTTGATGGCTGTTTGGACTTGATTAGAGACTTAGAGACCAAAATGAAGTTTAGTTTCTCTGACATATTCTGTAAAATTAAGTCTTGAACTGCTAATCATAAGCAGGTCTTTGAGCATATACTGAAAGAAAGCTTTATCTCACTCATGAGAGTAACTAATAGCATATTGTACTCTCTCTGACAGCTGCTCAACACATTTCATTTATATCTGCGTCTTGGCTCTTGGGAGGTCTGGAAACTTGTCATATCTCACGTTAGCGGGCCATATTTGAACAGTTTTAGTGGAAGGCTAGAGTTTAATGTTATAGGAATGATTTAACCAGTGAAGATTGCCATTAAATACATGAATACCTGCATAGTGATTGCTGCTGATCCAACAAGATAAAGCTGTTTCCAATGAGTTAAGCCTTATTCTATACATTTTTTCCACAAGAAATTCTGGAATTTATTTATTTATTTGTTTGTTTGTTTAATCATATAAAACTTTATATAAATTTGTTGTATTTTTCTTTATTGAATATACAAATTTATAAATAAATAAATAC
>NW_015548227.1:1262242-1262651 GCF_001515605.1 Sinocyclocheilus anshuiensis | reverse complement strand
TAAATATAATTAATAATATATTAAACTGTATATACATTTATGTTTTATATGAATGTATTTTTATGTATTTATTTTTCATTCATTAATAAAATGTATGTAAAGTTTATTATATCATTTAAATAATTTAAATATATCAAAACAATTCTTTCATTTATGTAATTAAGAAATAAATAATTGATTAATATTTATGATTTTGATGTATTTAAATACAAAACTTTATATACATTTACAGGTACATCTCAAAAAATTAGAATATCATGAAAAAGTTAAATATTTTTTGTCACTCATTTCAGAAAGTGAAATCCATATATTATATAGATTAATTACACGTATAGAGTGAAATATTTCAAGCCTTTATTTCTTGAAATTTTGATGATTATGGCTTACAGATAATGAAAACCCAAAATTC
>NW_015548227.1:1249803-1261606 GCF_001515605.1 Sinocyclocheilus anshuiensis | reverse complement strand
AACCAAGTATTGAGTGCATAGAAATGAACATACTTTTCAGAAGCCTGAGATTTCTTTTTAAAATATCCTTTCTTATTGATCTTATGTAATATTCTAATTTTATGAGACACTGAATTTGGGGTTTTCATTATCTGTAAGCCATAATCATCAAAATTTCAAGAAATAAAGGCTTGAAATATTTCACTCTATGTGTAATGAATCTATATAATATATGGGTTTCACTTTCTGAAATGAGTGACAAAAAATATTGACCTTTTTCATGATATTCAAATTTTTTTAGATGTACCTGTATATACGTAAATTTGTATATTAAACCAAGAAAAAAAATAGTATATAAAATAAATACATCAAATTCGTAAAGTTTTATATGATTTAAATGTATTTAATTATTACTTAAAATCCATTTTATTTTTAACAATTAAAAAAACAAAAACAAACAACATTTTGTCTACATTTTGTTTAAATGCTGATTAAATATATACAGTATGTGGCTTGTTATGGTTTTTATAGCTTGCACTATCCCTTCTTAAACTAATTATTGTATATCTTTTCATGCGCTTTTGTGTGCACACATCTCTTTTGTACACGTTAGTATGAATGAAAAATGAGAATGGGCTGCATTCTCAGCAGTAACTTGACAAAAGGAATAAAAGCCATCTCAAACTCCGGCCCGGGGAGATGGATTAAAATTGGATTAAACCAGCACCTTGACTATGGAATCAATCACATTCCCTCATGCAAGTAGGAGGCTTATGGAAGTTTGTGCGAGCATAAAGCAGAAAGGAGTGATGAGGAGCTGACATGGACTGAAAAGTGAAGAGATGGTGCTCTTTTTAACCTACTCTTGTGTGTGCAGTTCACACCTGTTGCATGTGTGTGTAACCCGGGGTTTGACATGAATCAGGCTGGGAAAATTAGATGTGATACACACTGGATTTAGCCAAATCAATGATGTGAATGAAGTAGGAGCAAAAATCAGCCAGTCAAGAGAGAATACCTGCATGTTCACTTTTTTCTACTAATTAATGGAACACTTATTCATGATCAGTATATACAGTTTGGGTAAGTATGATGTATTTGATGAACAACGTCTCTTCTGTTCACCAAAGCTGTGTTCAAAAATACAGTAAAAACAGATGTATTGTGAAATATCATTGCCATTTAAAGTAAGTAGTTTTCTATTTGAATATATCATAACATATAATTTATTCCTGTGATGCGAGGCTGAATTTTCAGCATCATTACTCCAGTCTTCAGTGTCACATGATCCTTCAGAAATCATTCTAATATGTTGATTTGCTGCTCAGGAAACATTTCTGATTATTATCGATGTTGAAAACAGTTGTGCTGCTTCATATCTTTTTGGAAACTGATGCATTTTATCAGGATTCTTTGATGAATAGAAAGTTCAAATGTTTTCTAAGTGGTTGCTAGCTGGGTTGTGGGCCATTCAGAACTGAATTGAGAATTTCTTTCCTGAATTTGATTTGAGGCAGCGAACCGGATGCAGAACTGCGTTTGGAATTTAAATGTATGTAGTCCCCATCCAATGTCTGACTGTACACTAGTATGAGGCTGTCTGAATTCGTCTTGCACTTTTGCAATAAACTCTGTCACAGCACAGGTTATGGACACCCGCGGCCTGTGAGAAATAACAGCGCTTTGATTACTTCTGCTGTACTGCTCTCTGCTAACTGGTGAATCAGATTCCTCTGAAGCTGGATTAAAAGAGTGGCAGAGCATCATGACAGATTTCTAGGTTTTGTGTTCGGTCCAGACTGTGCAAGGTGACACCGCTGTGCCTCTACTAAAGCCTCGGTACTTTTCACAAAAAACAAAAACACCACCGCTTGTGCAGCTGTTAGCTGGATGCTCGAATCCCAAGCGTGTTTGAGATATATAGAGGGATTAAACGATAGCTGTAATTGCTGACAGTTCAGCAGTTTGTCAAAGTTTCAGAAGATGCAACAATGAGCAAATCTGAAACTTGCTTTTAACTCTTAAGATACATTTCTCCTCAAGACAAGACAATCAACCTCAGATTTTAAACAGTTTTGGGGTGTTAAATGCTTGATATTTACATTTTCTGAAGTGAATGTGTTATTCTTTTAGAGTTATAGAGTTATTCTTGCCTCAATTGTAAGGTATTCTGTGTGGTTGCCAGCAGTGTTGGAGCATTAACGCATTACAAGTAATGCGAGTTACGTAATCAGATTACTTTTTCCAAGTAACTAGTAAAGTAACGCATTACTTTTTAATTTACAAGAAAATTTAAGAGTTTTTGAAAAAGTTTTTGAAAACTTAAAAAAAAAAAACATTTATTTATTTCAGACCATTTATTGACTGACAAGTCTCCTGTCCCCATATTGGGAGAAATCTTAAGCGCAGAGGAATTGTGTGCGCTGTGTGAACATGATGTTACTGTTCTTGACTAATAAATGTGATTGTGCATTAATTCATCCCACTCTGAGGTTTATTCATTACACTTTTTGGTGTGAAAGGGCTTTTACATTTGCTATAAATAGAACTTTTTATATTAAAAACAATCAAGCCCTGCTCATATTTAAAAAGTAACGTGAAAGTAACGCAAAAGTAATGTAAGTTACATAATTAGTTACTTTTTTAGGGAGTAACGCAATATTGTAATGCATTACTTTTAAAAGTAACTTTCCCCAACACTGGTTGCCAGAGTGTTGCTAGTTGGTTCCTAGAAAGATCTAAGTGGTTGCCAGGTTGTTCGGGCTCGTTGTCAGGGTGTTGCTTAGGTGTTCTGTGTGGTGGCCAGGGTGTTGCTATGCAGTTGTTTGGGTAGACTATTGTTGTATTTATAATATTTATTAGTATTTTAAATTTGCTAAATTAGTATATTTAAATTGGTATATTTTCAGTGGTTACCAGGTTGTTCTGTGTGGCTGCCAAGGTGTTGCTAGGGAGTTCTGTGTGGTTTCCAGGGTGTTGCTATGCATTTGCTAGGGTGTACTATTACAGTATTTCTAGTATTTATTAATGTTTTAAATGTCATGTTTATTAGATTGTAATACGTCTAATTAAATTTCAGTTGAAGTCATTTTAGTTTAGTAATTCGTTTATTTCTTTTTAGTAAATTTTGTCTCATTTCAGTTATTTGTCGAGAGAACATTTCAGATTTTTGTTAAACATTTCACATTTTAAAGTTTTTCATTTTAATTTATGACTTTTTTTTTGCTTGCAGTATTATTTTTTATATTATTTATGTTATTATAGTGTTTATTAATGTTTTGAATTACTGTATATTTTTCATGTTAGTTTTAGTCATTTTGTAATGTGCTTTTGTCATTTTTATAATTTTTTTTGTCATTTTAGTGCTGCAACTTGAACTATTTTATTTCAGTTAATTGTAACCCATTTCGAATGTTCTAGTTTTTTTAATTAATGTTTTTCAACCTAATATTTATATTGTATTTTATATAAGCTTTATTTCAATTAATAAATACAATTTGAATAGTTTTAGTTTTAGTTAACAACACTGGTTGCTAGCGGGGTTGTGCATCATTCAGAATTGAATTGAGAATTAAATTAAATTCCAATTAATTTCCTGAGTTTTCCTGAATTTGAATTGATTCCTAAGAGACATAATGCAGAATTTTAATTTGAATGTAAGGAGGTAACATTTTTAAGAAAACAAAGATAGATCGATAGGTAAGTAGGTAGGTAGGTAGATAGATAGATAGATAGATAGATAGATAGATAGATAGATAGATAGATAGATAGATAGATAGATAGATAGATAGATAGCAAACATTATCTCAGTCGCTAGGTCAATCAAACTCTTCAATATTTAATCCGGGCTTGCTTACATAAATGTGGCACAAATGATAGACGTCTGATGCAGGGTTTGTGTCTGAATGCATTGTTATGGATTCTCACTGCAGTCAACCAGCCCTGAATCATTTATGGCCCTTCATGAACTCATAGTGAGATGTCTTTTTACAGTCCAATTAAAGCAGGCAGTGAGATGGCTGACCCCGGGCCGACCCCTGGCAGATATCTCTGCCTTCTGCACATTCCTGCAGGGCTCCAGTCGCCATCGGCTGTCACTAAGCCAAATCAGTCAGGCCTTGACAGCTGCTGTCCGATGACTTCATTATGTTCCTATCTGGCTCATGTTTGCCGTGACACATCTATTGACACCCACCCCCATTTTCGCCCACCCACCACAATCGATAGCAGTGATAAGGCAGACAGAGACGATGACAAATGGACTTTGAGAGGGAGATGATATGGATGCATCCAGATGTCCGCCCACTCCCCCGTTACCGCCAAACATGTCTCCAGATGTCAACCCACGCTGTCGCATGGATGCACAGCATTACTTTGGGAGTGACTGCAGCACCTGAATGCCGTTCGAACGGTCATGCTTGTTTCGCTGTCACAGACGTGCAATGGTTGCATCATGCTGTATTCACGTCAAGACCGTTTGCAAAGGGCTGAGAAACACCCTCGGGTGCCAAACTTAATGCATTAAAAGTAAAAAATTAATGTGGGTGAATATGTGACCAGCATTCAAACAAAGCGAGCAATAAACTTTAGTCTGAGATAATAATAATAAATCGTAAAATATTATATGATTAAGAGCAAATAATGTTGTTGTTTTTTTTTATATTATGCAGAAATTTATATTAAAACAATTTAAACACTAATGCAACCTTTAAAACATTTAAAACTCATGAATTAATAGTAAAAAAATGCTGTAATGCATTATGTTATTATATTCATATTATATACTTTTCCTACGCATAATTTCTCTCAATAATATTAAAATAATTCAGTATCAAAGTGTGTTTTTTTCTTCGTTTGAATTATGTAACATTTTACCTAAATTATTAAATATTATAATTAAATACAATAAATAAATATTAAATAATGAAATATTAAAAGTAAATGAATTAAATGGTGAGTATACATAAATTTATAAAAGTTAATAGTGTAAAAATGTGGTCATAACATTCAAGCCATATAATTATATATGCAAGGCATGAATTAAGTAATATTCAAATTATATAATGAATAATAGTTTTATTTATATTTACATAAATATATATTTAAAACTATATTCTATTTTATATATATATATATATATATATATATATATATATACATACATACAGACACAAACAATACTGTATTAATATGAAGGAATTTTCCGTATTGATTTTTTACAGGAATTTTGTGATGCATTTTGTTGTATTTCAGGGTCAATGGAAATGTCCGAAAAAAAATTATGGATAATGACATTTTATGTTTTTGGTGAATTAGTTACAGGAAGGTAGACACTTAGTATATTTTTCTAAATATATGGTATAATTTCTAAACACATGTCTGTGAGGTTCTGAAAAACCGTCTACTTATCTACCTGGAACAGCTTCGTCTTCTTAAGAAGAGCATGATGTCTCTCTCTTCTCCCTTCTGTCTGCTCAGAACCACAGGCACTTGAATAAATACTGATATTTCATCACCTCTGAGGTAGTGAAGGAAAAAGCAAAGGTCTTGAGCAAATATTTTGTGGGGTCCAAACGGTGGGTAGATATTTGGTGTCAAAAATGTGTTTGTACAGGAGTATTATATCAGTGTCCAGTTAAGACTTCTGCTCAGAGGAAAATGTTATTGCTCTTTGATAGCTCAGGAGACTTGTTGGAGTTCTCTTGTTTAAAGGAATAGTTCACCCAAAAATTAAAATTTGCAAAAAATGTACTCACCCTCAGGCCATCCAAGATGTAAATGAGTTTGTTTCTTCGTTGGATCAGATTTGGAGAAATGTAGCATTACTTGCTCACTAATGGATCCTCTGCAGTGAATGGGTGCCGTCAGAATGAGAGTCCAAACAGATGATAAAAACATCACAATAATCCACAAGTAATCCAACCACTCCAGTCCATCAATTAACATCTGGTGAAATGAAAAACTGTGTGTTTGTAAGAAACAAGTCCATCATTAAGGCATTTTTAAATTTAAACCATTGTTTCCAGTTAAAATACAAGTCCTCTATTTATTGCTTTCGCCAGTGAAAAAGACGTTTAATCAGAATCAGTAGAGAAATATGCACAGATCAAGCACTCTTTACAAGCTAAAACGGTCCAAAACAGTTCTAAACAAATATATTGATGGTGATTGTGATGTTTTATCAGCTGTTTGGACTCTCATTCTGACGGCACCCATTCACTGCAGAGGATCCATCGGTGAGCGAGTGATGGAATCCTACATTTCTCCAAATCTGCCGAAATGAAGAAACAAACTCGTCTACATCTTGGATGGCCTGAGGATGAGTACATTTTCAGCAATTTTTTCTTTTTTGGGTGAACTGTTCCTTTAAGTAACAAGTTTGTCTCAAATGTTTCTACTAAACTTCATTAGAAGAAACAAAAACAGTCTGTAATGAGTGAATGAATATATATCCTTAAAATAAATGCGGATAGCAGCTTAAATCATTTGGTTTTTGTACATTTGAGTTCATATTGAGAGACTTGATTGCAAGCTTTGGTATCTTGGCAAATCTGAGCAACTTATTTTATTTGCTTATTTGTATGTTGATGTTTCAGTAGAGAATGACATACTTCAGTCATTCTATATACATTCAAAATACATTTGAAAGTTTGTGTACTCTTGCTCGGCTCAGTTTATCGGACTCAGCTGTGAAGCACTGAACACGTATGTTAACAGTGGATGACGGTTACAGAGGGAGATGTTCTTCACCCGCACGGCTCTGGATGAAGCATAACTCTGCGTGCGAGCACGAGGCCGACATACACAATTAGCAGACACGTTCCACAAAGGTTATCACTGTCAAAGACTGTATTCCAATCAGCAGGCAGAGAATTCAATTCAAATCAAGATTTCTCACACTTGAGAGAAGTGGGTTTCCAAGATGAAGCATCTGCCTTGATGCTACGTAATTGTGTCAGTGCAAATACCAGCCCAGCATGGCCAGTTGTTCTGATGCTTTTGTCAAACCAGATTCAAAGGATTTTTTCCATCCCAGCTGCTAATCTGAAATTGGATCACTGAGAACTGAGACAAGACTTTTCTCTGCCAGTTCTTTTTTTTTTTTCTACCCCAGCTGCATTTACAGCTTTTCACACTATTCTTACCCCTGTCAGGCCACTTTTAACCCTGGGTTAAGCATCGTTTGATACTGGTCATTTTGAAGAGGGTCTGAACTGCTTTTATGAACTTGGTTATGAAGCCTAACTGTAGAGCTTTTGTAGTGTTTTGTGTTTATTTATTTAAGAATTTTGCATTTTAGAATTTATGGCAAGTTACACACACACACACACACACACACACAGGAAACACACACACACACACATACACACACAAAACACACACACACACACACACACACAAACTGGCAACCAAAAGTTTTGAATAATTAAGATTTTTTAAATGTCTCTTATGAAACATTTCTTTTTATTGTCAGAGTTGAAAACAGTTTTTGCTGCTTAATACTTTAGTAAATGTTTGGTATATATTTTTGCCATGATCTGTTTTTTTTTCAGGATAGTTTGATGAATAGAACATTAATTGAACAGCATTTATTTTAAATGCATTTTTTGTAACATAGTTACATAAGTAACATAGTAAGATTTTTTTTTCATTGTACTTATCCCAAACTTTTGAACCTTATCAAGGTTTCCATAAAACAATAAATAAATGCTGTATCAAAACACACAACTGCTTTTGAAACTGCTAGCAGTTTTCAGTTTTTGCTAGCATAATGTTGTAATCATGGCCATCTATAAGCAGGGGCTAACTGCTTGAAGGGATAGTTCACCCAAAAAATAAATTCTTTCAACATTTACTCACATCATGCAATTTCAAACATGTATGACTTTGTTTCTTCTGAGCACACGCATTAAAAAAAAAAAAAAAAAAAAAAAATATATATATATGTATATATAAATCATAATTTAAAATGACCATATTTTTTATTTATTATTATTATGTTATTTTGTAATTCTTATTGTACTTTGCTTCACTAAAGTCATTGAGCTGTATCAATTAATTGAATACAAGTTTCTAGTGGATCTGCATTAAAAAAAGAATAATACCTTTATATTGATATTGAGATTATGTAGATTAGCTCAATTTACATCAAAAGTGTCTCAATTAGATGAACAATATCTGAGCAGAAACATGTTCATTGTGGCTCATTGTACCGTCACTTTGATTAATTTCAGTCATTTTCTCTCATTGATCATCTAATATGTAATGTAGCTAAAACAAAGCGCAGACTTTTATCGGAAGCCTCATGAAAGAACTAAACGAATGACTTGCAGCCCTCGAGCCAACCTGAAAAGTGTTAGATTTTAACAGACTCTCTAATCTAATCATTAGTGCAAGGACAAATTACATTTAACCGCTGAAGACTCAAAGTGGGAGGCTGGTTACGGTGTTCGCTCGAATCCAACATTTTAATTACTGCAACAGGCTTTTTGTAGCTTCCCCATGGGAAGCGCGGGCCGAGGTGAGGCCAGGAAAGCGAGGAAATCTGCTGCTTTGGAAGATGTACTTGTGAGAAGAGGCCAAGTTCACGGTGGCCGAGCTCAAGCCTCCTCTGAGGTCAGCCTTTTCCCTTTCAATTAGGCCGGCTGTGTCCGTAATGTATTCAGAGGAGACACTCTACTCAAGGCCAGTGGGAGCTGAATGCTAGTGTGTTTGCATGGTGGTCTTAAACTTCTGCTTTTCCAACCACTGTTTATAAGTTAACACTTTTGCCCTTGTTAGCATTAAAACGATTTTGTTGCTAGCAGGTATGACCCATATAAAACATTATGATGCTTTTTTGAGTTAACTTATTTTATTTTATTGTATTTCAGTTGGTGGACAAGGTCAATTTTATATCATATATCATATAACTTTTTTTATTCAAGTTTTTTGTAATTTTAGTAATGCGCTTTTGTGATTTTTCATATTTCTATTTTGCTTTAATTTATTTTTGTTTTAGTTATTTTAGTATTTTAATGCATTTGGTTGAAAAGTTGTCATTTTTTCATTTTCAATTTTTATTTTAATTTCAGTTTAAGTTTTAGTATGCTTTTGTTTTTCATTTCAGTTTTAGTTGTAGTAATTTCAGTACTTCAGCTTAAACTTTTTTAAGTTTTTATTTTAATTTTAGTTTCAATTTTAGTAATGTGATTTTGCCATTGTATTATTTTTTTTTGTCTATTTTGCTTTCATTTATTTTTATTTTGGTTTTACTTTTTGTAATTTTAGTACTTCAACTTTTTTCTGTTGTTTGTCAAGGTGTTTGCCAATAAACAATTTTTAAGTTTAAGTTTACGTTTTTTTTTAAATCCAATATTTATATTTTATTTAATTTTAGCTTCATTTGAATTAACAAAACTATTTTTTAATGTTCTGTATTCATTTTTATAATTGCTGACTTTTTCCTATATGTCCAGTTTTCATTTTAATTTTTGTTTTTAAATTAACTTTTTATCTGCTATTTATTTATTTGTTTTGTTTGTTTCTATTTTGCTTTAATTTATTTTTATTTCAGTTTTAGTTGTTTTAGTACTTCAGCTTAAACTTATTTTATTTCAGTTGGTTCCCAAGGCTTTGGCCAACTGACAATTTTAATTGTAATTTTTTAATACAATTATTTCTATTTTATTTTATTTCAGCATTATTTTAATTCCAATGTGTATTATTATTGTTATTATTATTATTGTTATTATTATCATTATTATTATTATTATTATGTAAATTTTAGCACCGTGCCCTACATTGTAAAACCAAATCTGTGAAATTTATGGTAATAGAACTACTGAAAATAAATATATAAATAACACAAATTTATCTTAAATTTACAGTAAAAAAAACTTAAGCTTAAACTTACATACGTTAAAAATAATATATAAGAAGAAACACATTTATTTAAATGGAAAAACCATCAAATTTGAGCACATGGAACTCTGGGAATGTTAATTTTATGTATTTTCACTGATGACATTCTTTTTCACTTCCAAAAACTGTACATTTAAGAGTATTTTACTGTAAAACTACATGAAATGTCTCATTAGATCTATTACAGTTTTTTGCAGTATATATTTCCCTCTCCTGAGCTTCATCATCTGTCCACTCTGCTTATCCAGCAGCCCTCCACTTTTAATTAGCAGTGAATATTCAGTGCTGGCTCGCGGTGTGTGCCATCTGTAGAGGCCGGTGTGAGCTCTGAGCTCCTGAGATCAAAGACTCGCTGTGTGGCGGCACGTAGTGGCTCCTCCTCGCGAGGCTGAACCCCAGCCGGACTGGAGGTCTTTCATACCGCTAGCCTTCAACTCCCTGCTTTACTATTTCATGAGCAGGACGAAAGAGACGAGCTAATTACACACAGACAGCATTATCAAAATAAGGCCTTCACAGAGGACAGCCATCCATACACTCTCCTTACGCTGGTTTATCTGCGGTGAGGAGAGACGAGGGACTTAAGACTGAGTGCTGTTGTTCTTGGCCGTCTACCTGAAAGTTGTATAGCATATTCCATCAGTGTTTCTAGAAGTCTTGAGGAACCCAGATTTCAATTATTTATCACCAGTGTTGGGGAAGTTGCTTTATGAGTGGCAAACTCCAGTATTCATTTCAAGCAGTTCAAGCAGGGATAGAGTTTAGTTACATGCTGCTGTTTTTGACTCTGTAGTACTACTTTTGCACTTTTGTATTCTGTATAGTTTTTTTTATTTTATTTTATTTTTTATGATTACTTTTTTTTTAATTTCAAGCAGAAACATAACCATAGATATTTTGCATCTTTTTCTTTACATTTTATTCAGAATATTTAGTCAGATGCTGCTGTTTTTGTACATTTTCTGCATATAGTGCTATATTTTCTTAATAATTCTGATTTTATTTTATTATTATTATTATTATTATTATTATTATTAGTAGTAGTAGTAGTAGTAGTAGTAGTAGTATTATTATTATATATTTCAAGCAGGGACTTAACCACTATATATAATTTGCATCTTTTTATTTATTTTTTCCAAAATATTTAGTTACATGCTGCTGTTTTTGATTCTTTATATTCTGTATAGTTATTTTTTTTATTGTGTGTGTGTATGTGTTTATTGTTTTTTTATTTCAAGCAGGGACTATATTTTTCATATATTTTTATATATCTGAAATGCTGCTGTTTTTGACCCTGTATATCAATTTGTATTTAGTGTGAATTTAATTGTAAGTTTAATGCTGTAATCTAATCGAGATTTATTTATTCAAATATTTAATTAATGCTACTTGCTTTGAATGTATATTCTGTATAGTACTATATTTTATTGTTTTATTTTATATTTTATTTTATTTATTTATTTTGTTTCAAGCAAGGGCTATATATTTTACATAATTTTAATATTTTTTTCTCCAAAAATCTTTAGTTACATGCTGCTGTTTTTAACTCCGTATGTTCTGTATAGTACTGTATTTTCTTATTTTATTAAAAAAAGATTTCAAGCAGGGTCAAATCACCATTTATATTTTGCATATTTTTCACACACACACACACACATATACAGTGGGTACGGAAAGTATTCAGACCCCCTTAAATTTTTCACTCTTTGTTATATTGCAGCCATTTGCTAAAATCATTTAAGTTCATTTTTTTTCCTCATTAATGTACACACAGCACCCCATATTGACAGAAAAACACAGAATCGTTGACATTTTTGCAGATGTATTAAAAAAGAAAAACTGAAATATCACATGGTCCTAAGTATTCAGACCCTTTGCTCAGTATTTAGTAGAAGCACCCTTTTGATCTAATACAGCCATG
>NW_015548227.1:1246577-1249708 GCF_001515605.1 Sinocyclocheilus anshuiensis | reverse complement strand
GAATACTTTCCGTACCCACTGTATATATATATATATATATATAGTTAAATGCTGCTGTTTTGCTTTGTTTTTGCTGTTGTATATTTGCTGTATAGTACTATATTGTCTTGTTTTTATCGTATTTAGTGTAAATTTAATTGCAAGTTTAATTCTGTCTCCCAAATTAAGATTTTAAGACCAGAGCTATGCAGCATTTTTAGACCTACAAATGACCTAGAATCTTTTGCTCTCTTAAATAGCCACTGTAAAAAATGACCGAGGTACAAAACAGATTTCAGTACTTCAATAGGTTGGTATATTAACATTATATCAGTTAATGAAATTACGGTATTTAACTGTAAATTTAAGTTAAAACCTAAAATGTTGCTACCGTATTTTTTACGGTAAAATTCCGGCAACCACAGCTGCCGTTTTTTTACTGTAAATTTTACAGATTTTTTTTTACAGTGAGTTAGTTTCAAGTAAGCACTATTTGTGCTACAAACCAGTATTATTATGATAATAAATTATAATAATATGATAGCAAACACCAGTTTGCAATATCAAGCAGCATAACAGTCTGTTTTTTGTACAGCTGAAATAACTGGCACTGGAAACCGGAATACTTGCATATTCAAGTTAAAAATGGTCATACCCACTCTCATGTAAAAAATAAGATGAATAGCAGGCACTTTAGAAAAGGGGGTTGATTAACTCTTCAGTTTACTCAGCTGTAAAAATGTGTGCACAGTACAATGTCACATTAAAAGCAGCGATGTTTTTTGTCATGCTACACGCTTCAGCTATATACAGGAAAAGCTATAGTATTTTGAAAACAGCTCACACTACTGAAAACTGTAGTTAAATCAGTAGCAACTTCTTTTAGTTAGTTATTTAGCAATAGGTATTTTTTACCTGTTTATCAGGTTTGGTGATTTGTGACCAATACAGTAGATGAAATTCCCTGCTTGTGGACGGCTTCATTCACATTGATCAGCATTTCTATTTTTGTTTTTTTGTTTTTTGTTTTTTTTTGCTTCAGGTTCATGATATGAATCTTTAAGTTCATTTGCAACTCATGATAAAATATTTATTCATGCCTGATTATTTGCATTGCATAAGAAACTACTTAAATCGCACAAAACCACCCATGAATAACGAGGGATTCTGAACCTTATTAAGGAAATGCAGGACACATTCATCATGATATTAATCTTATGCACCGCAATGCATATGTAAACGTTTTAAAGAAGCTCTCATGCACATTGCTGTGAAAAGAGATATGCTGTTGAAATAATAATGGACTGATTTATAAGAATCTTCATACTGTAAATATGTAAATCCACAAATAAGATCGCATTAAAGAGGTGATTGCAACAGCACATTTTAAGTGTGTAATCTCCTCTTTTTTTTCTTGCTTTTTGTTTTCACTGCCTTTATTATATATTTTTTTTATTTCATTTTATTTTCACAGAGACAACTGTAACTATATAAGTTATTAGTTAACTATAGAAATTATTAATATTATTATTATTATAATAAATATTAACTCGCCAGTAGCTTGTTGCATCTGGTCATGTGATCTCAACATGGTGATTCCTTGTTTTGTTTTTTAATAATTTCATAAGAAATTGTAATTATTTATTTATTCTAATAATTTTTATATGCAAAAAAAAAAGACATTTTTCTAATGCAACTAAGTTCAACTCTTATTCTCTTCAGTGTTCTTTTATTATCATGTATACTATTATACTGTACTATTTTTGTTAATATTTTAAATGAGGTTATATTTTAGGATTTTCTGTTTTTATTACAATTTTTGTTAAAGATTTAGTAATTTAGATTTTTGTCATTTTATTTTTTTAATTTATTATTATTTATTTAGTTTTAGTTATTTTAGTACTTCAGCATAAATTATAGAAAATGGCAATGTTACAATGGCAGCTAGCTAAAATAACATTTTTTTAAACTGTTTAAGGTTATCTGTTATTTCAACTGTTTATTTTATTTCATGTAATAATTATTTTATTTTTTTATGGTTTTAGTTTTTAGTTAATAACCCTGATTCTCTTTCTGTCTTTGCCAGTGGGATGCAATCAACGAAATGGACGAGTATTTCAGCCCCATCCACACGTACCAGGTGTGCAACGTTATGAGCCCCAGCCAGAACAACTGGCTCCGGACCAACTGGATCCAGCGAGACGGCGCCCGGCGGATCTTCATCGAGATTAAATTCACGCTGCGAGACTGCAACAGCATGCCAGGCGTGCTCGGTACCTGCAAGGAGACCTTTAACCTCTACTACTACGAGGCCGACCGCGACGTTGGCACCAGCATCTGGGAGAGTCAGTTTTCCAAGATCGACACCATCGCGGCCGATGAGAGTTTCACTAACGTGGACCTGGGTGTGAGGAGACTCAAGCTCAACACTGAGATCCGCGGCGTCGGGCCGCTCAGCAAACGCGGCTTCTACTTGGCCTTCCAGGATATAGGAGCCTGCATCGCTATCGTGTCTGTCCGAGTGTATTACAAACGCTGCACGGGAATGGCTCGCAACCTGGCCGTCTTCACGGACGTGGTCACGGGGGCCGACTCGTCGTCTCTGGTGGAGGTCAGAGGTCAGTGTGTGGACCACGCAGAGGAGAGAGACACTCCTAAGATGTACTGCAGCTCTGAGGGCGAGTGGCTCGTTCCTATTGGACGATGTGTGTGCAGTGCCGGCTTTGAGGAGCACAGAGACAACTGCATTGGTGAGTGACAGTACTCTAATTATTATTATTCTGCATGAATTTAGTTGCTTATTCACCATCTTTGAGCACCTTTGAACATTTCAGACAGATGGATTTTTTACAATTCCCAGTCCAGTCTATGATATTTTGGTCACTAGATGCGGCTCAAGTCTCTTCTTCAGCTGAAGGCAATTGCTTTTGCCTGTTTTATTATCTGCTAGGACTTCAGGATGTCCGTAGTGGGACGAGTCACATGTTAAGGTGTAATACTTAGGGTTAGAGGCTTGTTCTTAGCCTTAATAAGAACCATAAAATATAAATGTTTGATATAACAATTAGAGATGTTTTCACCCCTTTTGGTTGTTTGGCAATTATGCAGAAACAGAATAAAAAAAAAAATGTAGCCAATAATAATCATAAATG
>NW_015548227.1:1240515-1246541 GCF_001515605.1 Sinocyclocheilus anshuiensis | reverse complement strand
GCTGCAATGACACATAATATAATATAATGTAATGTAATAGATAATGCATTAAGTTCAAAATTGAAAATTGTAATTTATAAAGTAACAAAGATGATGTCCATATATTATATTATATTATATTATATTGTTGGCTCTGTGTTAAACCATTTTAAAAAAGGACTTTGTTATATTATTATGTTTCTTTCATTCTCTAGTTTCTCAATTATATTTACCAGCTCATTTTTGCACTTCTCATTGCGCTGGAATGAGCAGCCACTGTATATTTCACAGGATACATGACTAAATGCTGTGGAATTGTTATTAATTCAATTTCCCTCATGTTGCCGGTACAAGGGCATTCTGTTTCGAACATATTACTCAAACGGTCACAAACTCATAGTTTGTCAGGTCATTTTCTGCTCGATCTGTGGCTAATAGTACTCACAGCAATCCATTTCCTTTTCCTCTGCCTCCTTTCTAAAGTGCTGCCGCTGTCTGCGCGTGTCAGTAAAGGTTAAGTGTCTGAGCCGCAGAGTCAGGCTTTCGGTGTCTAAACTGGGTCGCTGTGCTAATTCTCTCAGTGAACGCGCCCTCCTCTAGTCACGCACATCTCAGGGACAAACCCGGCACGGCAAACTGGGCTGCTCTTGGACACAGCGAAAACAAAAAAACCCAGCATGCCACTTTAAAGCCTTAGGCGCAGACCCCCGTGGAAGGATTGCATGTCGTCGCAATAGAAAATGTCAAAAGGCTTCCCGTGTTCTTTGACCGAGAGCCGAGCGATGGGCTTTAAGTGCCGATCAAAACAGAGCGCTAGCTTCACGCCTCACTCCTGTCAGCTCCGTTTTAGGTTTTCCAGTGGCAGCCATTACTCTCGGGCCTTCCGGTCCAGCGTGAAAATGTAGGGAAAATATCCATTTCAGAGGAAATGAGATAGTTCATGCTCATTGGGGTAGCAGGAGCCTTGTCAAATCCACTCCATTTGGCAACTTGATTTAACCTACTTAGATTCAAGAGAGAGTGTCTTCCCCACATGTTCGGCCGCCGCTGTGGGCTAACTTATTCATGAGCGCTTGTAAACAGGCTTCCATGCAAAACAATTGTGTTTGGAAAGCCATGATGATGCTGGCTGGGGTTAACAATCAGAAAATACAGCAGGCTCCAATGGTCTGAGGCCATATCGAAAAGTCTGGAAAGAAACAACTTTTTAGGATTTTGAGAAATGGATAAACCTCAAATGCGGTGATGTAAAATGAACAAGAAATATTTCAGATTTTGTAGTGTTTTTGTCCATTTGTGATTTGGTCATGTCAGATTTTCTTGCTTTGAACTGAAGACATTTTTATTCAACTTTTTACACAAATTGTTGTGCTGATGTTATAATGTATAATGCAAATAATATAAGTTAGAAAAAGCATTTATTTTAAATAGAAATCTTTTGCAACATTTTAAATGTCTTTACTGTCATTTTTTATTAATTTAATGTGTCCTTGCTAAATATATAAATATGAATAATAATATAATAATAATGTATAATAATATTTAAAAAAATCTTGCTGATGGCAAATGTTTACTTTTATGTGTGTGTGTGTGTTTGTTAACTGAAATAAAATAAAATATAAAAACTTAAACTTATTTTATTTCAGTTAGTTTCCAAGGCAACATTCATCATTTTTAATTAGTTTACCTAAAATAACTAAAACTGAAATAAAAATGTATAAAAACTATTTAAAAACAACAAAAACTAGACAAAAAACACAACAGAATTACTAAAAAATTTAACTGAAATTAACATGAAAGCAGAAAATATCAAAATCAAATATATTTCAAAATATTATGTCAAATGATAGTAAAATAGCACTGATATATCATATAAATTAATAATTTTGTTCAACAGGGATGCAATACATTCATCACAAGTGATAGTAAAGACTTTTATAATGCTACAAAAGATTTCTAGATTTCTATTTCAACTCAATTCTGTTCTTTTGAACTTTCTATTCATCAACAAATATAAGTGACACTCTGTTTCCACCTAAAAAAGCACTGTAATATATTGTGGCACTGCTGGTTACCCAGCATGCATTGCAGCTGGCGTCAAATCAGAAGTGAGTTTGGTCTGATTACTCACTAGGACTGTAAAAGTGTGTGAATCTGTTGAAGGTGTGCATTTATAGCCTGTTGAATGTGTACATTTCACTGCAATATTGCGTTTTGTGTTTGTGTTAGCCTTGTTGAGCTGTGTAGTCCCTTGGCGGCCATGTTTGTTATTGCTATACCTACTTGTATGATGTTCCTTGTTAATGTTTGCACTCACTATGTGACATAAGTGTGACATTACTTAAGTCATTTTTAATATCTTGTCTAGCATTAACAATATGCTGAAAAAAAATTGCGAGGGCACAAAACAAAGCTTAAAGGAACACTCCACTATTTTTGTAAATAGGCTCATTTTCCAACAAGTTAGCCTATTTTCAGGCGCTGCGTAATATCATTGCGCCTGCTGCACCCATGGTACGGCAGCAAAGTTCCTTGATTATTACGCCGGAATGAGAGTATAGTTCCTAGCCATATCGGCCTAGAAAATCGCAACTTTTTATTTACCGTCGGTCTTAGTACATGATGTAACTACAGAAGAGTCAAGTTTTAAATAGGAAAAATATAGAAACTTTGGTCATTTTTGAGCGAGATGCTAATGGTCTAATCAGATTCAATGATCTATGCTAAGCTACAGCTAAAAGTGCTACCGCCAGACCCAGAGATCGGCTGAATGGATTCGAAAACGGTAAAACTCAACTGTTTAACTCTAGGGGAGTTGGAAAATTTGCCTATTTTCAAAAATAGTGGAGTGTTCCTTTAACAAGAATGCGGTACATTGTCCAAGATGAAACAGTGTTTCTTTATTCTGAAGGGCTCCGAGTTCAGAGTTGTTCATTGAAGTCTTTTGTTAGTTATCGAGTTTTGTAAAAAGTCTGACTTCATAACATTTCGTGACATTAGATGATTTGAAAGCCAATCAAAAGCTACTGTACATTGTTGAAGAGGCCAGCTTTTCACAATCCAAGCCATCAATTTCCACTTTTCATGCTCTCACAGATTATAATTATGAACTCCTCCATACAATCTAGCATGTGTTAGTGATTGTTAGGCATCTCGCTGTCTTTCATGAGGCGACACATCAGCAGCCCGCTGGCGTCACGTAAGGGAATTTCAGAACGCTTTAGTCTGTCACTCTTAGATAATGATATTTATTTTCTGACAGTGTACAATTGAATGAAAAGGAAAGAAAGAGAGCTGTAGAGTTTAAATATATATGACATTAGATCATGCATCTGAAAGCAGCCAATCAGATTATGAATTTACTAAGCAGACACAGACTTGACAACCAGGTGAAAATACGGTGCGGTTCGAGAGATGTGAGGAACTGGCTTTGCATATAAGCTGAGAATGATCGTGTTATTTATTTGCATGTGTCGATTGCGTTATTTCAGGCCCCTATTCACTATCATGCATTCAGTTCCCTCGCAGATCAGTTTCATGTGGCGCAAGTGTTTAGATATGAGTCATTCCGTGTCAAATCAACCAAATTTCAGAAACTTCCTCGGCTCAAATTTTTGATTAAGTCAATATTTTTTCTGAAGAATGATAAACATATATAGTGATGAAAGCCAAAATAGTAAATGTCAGATGTAGATTCAGAGCCAGATTACAGGGGGGTAAAAATGACTTTAGAAAGATGGCAGCATCATTATTTTATTTTTACACAGAGATTGGTAGGTTTATAAGTAAAATCTGTTGACTTTAGCAATCTTTGTTGCATTTTTCGCCAGTGGTGACCATTCAAAATGGGAAAAAGCACTTTTTAAGTTTTTTCACCAAAGATTGCATGCCTGTAAAAATAGTGGATTACTCAGTAAATATACAGGGGACCACTGGTTGAGTTGACACAGAATGACCCATATAACTTTCTGAAGTTGAAAAAAAGAATATTAATGTTGGGTTATGTTTTTTAAAAGTCTGTTTACATATTTTTTTAAGGAGTGGAGGACACCATCTGTACTCATGCAGCATAATCGACAGTATAACTGTATTAGCAGGGAGATTGACATGACATGACATTAAAACAGACCTTTGCTAAAGTGTCATGTGATGAACAGTAGATTTATATTTTTATATACTTTATTAAGCCGAGAAGAGATGTACAAGAATTTTCACAATGTACTGCATGTTCTTGAAGTCATGTTTCAGGTTTAATACAAACATTGACCATCATTTGTTTATTAGTTTTTGTGGCTCATTTACCAGAAAATAAGACTGTAGAAAATAATTACATAAATAAAATAAAGTTATTTTTAGAAAAATATAATGTTTGCAGTAAGGCACTTACAATGGGAATAGAATGTGTATGTTTAAGAAATCACAAATGTGAAACTTGTGTTTATCCAATAACTACTAGTCTCGTTCATGCAAAATTTGCATGACAAAAGTTCATAAAAAGTGAGTATTTTACATTGATTGCATTACGCTGCTTAGTGTCCTTGTAAGTGCACTGTGATAAACATGTTTTCTTTGTTTTTAGTGACAGAAGAGTCCAAACTGTGGCAATCAGCAACATGCCACAGAACCCAGAGCGTGTCTATATGTCTGCCGGCTCGAAGTTAAAATCCAACACGCAAACAGTAATTTACTGTTTCATTTGAGCCACATTGTATGTCAAATAAAGCAAAACAATAGCAGCCAACAGCACATTGGTGGCCCTGATAACAAAACCAGATACTGTGGCTGTAAATGGAAAGAATGAGGATTTGCGAGAGGGGGCGGAGTGGTAGGGTGGGCGACTAATTAGCCTTTTTTGTGTCTTAGCAGGGTGTGCATTGTGTACAGCGTGAGGGTTTTCTGGCCAACATATTACACAGGGATTAAATGAGGAATCTGGGGGCTCCAGTGGACAATATTAAAGCCCTGCACGCAACTATGCCATTGTGGTGACGGCGTTTAATCTGTCAGACCACTACGCAGGCGGGCGGACGGAGGAGAAAGGCGGAGGAAAGGGCTTTTTCCTGATAAAGGAATTAATTTTATTTCAGCAAGACGGAGCTACACCATGTCATTCAAAATCTCGGCCCCCCTCCCCAACCGTCAATATTGGCACTTGTATCAGAAATAGCGAGAAACCATCAACAAACAAAAGATACGTTCGTTTATTCCATGCAGCTGCCGTCCATGTTTTGTATTATAATTTATGGGGGTCTGTAGATTCAGATTCATGTGTTTGCCAATGTAATGACACTGGAGGGACATGAATGACAGTGTGGTGTTGATAATGAGGGGAAATTATTAAACACATTATATAATCAGATTTTTAGATTCTGATATTCTTTCTCGCATTCTCTTTTTCGCAGTTAATTTAACTGATGCAAAACAACAGGCCTGCCTCCCTGTTCTCAACCAAAGACTGAATGTCTTATCAGCTCATTTGCATTGCCATTGTTCTCGTGCAACAAACGGGCCGTGTGATAAAAATCCACGAAGCCGCAGCAACTTCATAAGATAGATCAAGACTAAAGAACAAGCAAAGCATGCTCGGATTTTCTCTGGTAATTGCCACACACAAAACATCAAGAGTTTTTCATTCAGATGGCTTCTTTCTGTCAGAGGCACTGTAAATGCCTCGCTCTGCACACTTCAATTAGACACGCTTAGATAGGTGACAGCAATTCCATCAAACAATTAGCTGCCATTTATTGCTCATTAGCAGAGATGCGTTTGTCTCATTTGATGTGGCTGCACAATATTTCCAAAGGAAAACACTGTTGGACTTTTTTATACACCGATTGTTGCACAATACCAACATGAACACCTGTTGAACAATGACTTGCTACATGAAAATCAGTGTTGTACATCTTTTGTGTAAAGTAATTGTAAATATTTTTTGGTGTTAATTTATAATTCACACCAATACATGCAGTTTTATAATACAAAATATACATACATATATATACACACACATATGCATATATATATATATATATATACATATATATATA
>NW_015548227.1:1199214-1240398 GCF_001515605.1 Sinocyclocheilus anshuiensis | reverse complement strand
GTGTGTGTGTGTGTATATACAGATATATATATATATATATATATACCCCATTGTAAATATTTTATATTTTTTTATTTTAATAAATAATTATTCTTTGTCCAAAAATTAAAAACTAAAATAAAATGTAATATTATGGCAAGATATAATAAAGGCCATTTAAATCAACTGAGTGACTAGTTTTGCTAAGCCTATTCCACCAGAAATGGAGATACATGCTCTGTATGCTCTGTGCCAACTGGGGCGGCATCTAATCATGGAATCGCTTTGATACATAGCTTACGCTCCTCCATAGTGGCAAAAATTAATGCCAGCCCAAGTTTTTAATATCTGTGCTGAGGTCCCTTCTTCCAGCAGGATTTGTTAACATGGTGCCATGTTTCATTTCTGCCTATTAGTGCATGTGAGAGACTTTTAAGAACATAATTAAAGTGGGATGCCCCTGTGGGAGCATTCAGGTAGATTAAACGACTTCATTAGTTTTACGCTACAGCAAGTGTGCGATGTAGCCACCGGACAGAAGCAGCGGTCCGAGGTACAGGGCTTCCCTGCTGGGAGTCGACTGTCAAAGATCGTACAACGCATGCAGATGCATCTTGTTAGCGAGAGTTTTGACAGCCAAGCAGATTATTACCTCGATTCTGTCTGGTTGAGATATTTTTGAGAACGTTTTAAACCAGCTTGGACTAGTTTATAGCATTTGAAATGGCCAGTGCTGGTTCGTTCAATATTTAAAAAAGCCTAAGGTGGTTTGCTGGTCTTAAAGGGTTAGTTCACCCAAAAATGAAAATTAGCCCACAAATGACTCACCCTCAAGTCATCCTAGGTGTATATGACTTTCTTTCAGACGAATCCAGTCAGAGTTATATTAAAAATTGTCTTTGATCTTTCAAGCTGTTTAAAGGGGTCATATGATGCTATTTTAAAGATTATTATTTTGTGTATTTGGTGTAACAGAATATGTTGACATGCTTTAATGTTCAAAAAACACATAATTTTTCAAATACTGTACATTGTTGTAGGTCCTCTATGCCCCGCCTCTCTCAAACGCTTCGTTTTCTACAAAGTCCCTCCTTCCGACAAGCGCAGTCTGCTCTGATTGGCCAACTGACCCAGTGCATTGTGATTGGCCGAACACCACAAGCACTCGTCGGAAATGTAACGCCCCTTACCATAATCGTGAGCTTCAAGCTTTGCATGCATCCGTCCAAAAGAAGTTAAATAAAAAGCGCCCATCCATTAAAAAAAATGTGTCTCACACGACTCCGGGGGGTGAACAAAGGCCTCCTGTAGCGAATCGATGAGTTTTTGTAAGAAAAATATCTATATTCAAAATGTAATAATCACTTTAATGTAGCTAGCGCCAACAGTCCTACACGGAAGCAGCTCCGGTGAGTCTCGTAAAAACCAACGTTTGTTAACAGGAGCAAAAGAAGCAAAGTTTCCTTACTTTAGCAAAGGAAAACCAGTCTCCTCTTGGCTTATATCGAAATCCTCCGACATTCTTCTTTACAAATCCTCGTTTTGTACTTCTAATTATTGACTGTTGTTTTGATCTCTCCCCTGCGCTTCCGTGTGTGTCACTTCTGAGTGGCGCATGTGCAAAGCTGACCTCATACATCATCCGCCCGGAGCTGCTTCTGTGTACCTCTGTTGGCGCAAGCTACATTAAAGTGATTATTACGTTTTGAATATGGATATTTTTCTTACAAAAACGCATCGATTCGCTACAGGAGGCCTTTGTTCACCAACTAGATAATAATTAGATAATGTCTAATTTGCATATTTAAACATAACTAATATAAAATACTGGGGATGAATGGTAATATCTATGTGAGACACTTTTTTTTATGGATGGGTGCTTTTTATTTAACTTCTTTTGGACTGATGCATGCAACACCCGCTGAGTGGCATTAAACAGCTTGAAAGATCAAAGACAATTTTTTATATAACTCTGACTGGATTCGTCTGAAAGATGAAAGTCATATACACCTAGGATGACTTGAGGGTGAGTAATTTGTGGGCTAATTTTCATTTTTGGGTGAACTAACCCTTTAACTGGTCTGATTTAAAGGGATAGTTCACCACAAAAATTTAAATTCTGTTATTATTTACTCACCTTGAAGTTGTTCTAAACCTGTATGCGTTTCTTTCTTCTGTTTAACACATAAGAAGCTGTTTTGGTAACCAAACAGTTGTTGGTAGCCATTGATTTGCATAGTATTTATATAAGTCAATGGCTACCAGCAACTGTTTGATTAAATCACATAAGTTGTAATCAGATAAGACCAGTAAACCACCTTAGGATGGTTTAAGCAGTTTTCAACAGCGTTGCTGTCTTTTCATGCACTGGTAAATTTTGAGATTTTGGGCTATTTGGCTTTTCATCACATGTTTTTTTTTTTTTTTTTCAAACTAGTGGGAATGAAATGCAAAATAGACTTTTAATTGTTTATTTTTCCTCCGGCGCTGAGTCAGACATCTCCACTTTAGTAGCACTTACATGCATCAAACTTTAGAGTTTTATTCCTGACTGTAATTCTCCTAACTACAGTATATTCTGAAGGTTTTTACAGAGGGGTTTGTTCATCTGCTTGTTTGTTCATATATACATTTGTCGGATTGTAGCACCACAACAGCAGTCACTAAAGCCTGCTGTTAATAAACTTCTGCAAATGGATTCTAACGGCACCTCAGCCTCGTTGCTACACAGATTTTATACACCATTATTGTTTTTTTCTGTCTGATGACAGTATTTTCTTATTTATAGAGTAATAAAAAGAGATATCAAAAATGCCTTTGGTAAAAACTCAAGCATGGCAACAAAATGCAAGACAATTTTGGCTTTATTTAATGTTCAGATTTCTGTACTGTAAATTTATGAAAATAAGTACATATTTAATTAGATAATGTCTAATTTGCATATTTAAACATAACTTGTAATATAAAAAACTGGGGATGAATGATAATATCTATTAGTAAAAATTTACTCTATTTATTTTTTATTTTCTTCTTTTTTTTGTGAACACTTATTTACTTTTGTTAACAAAATTGACTTTGATATATCTGCTGATAACAAAGTATTGAAATATATCTTGCTATTTTGTATAGTAAGCACTCACTTTATTAATATAATTATTTGGTTGTTTGGTTATTTATCTATTATTTTTCCACTTTCTGTTAATTCAGGGTTGTGGAACGGGGTGGGGGGAAAAAAAAACATAATTATGTAATTGTTAGAATTTTTTTTGTTTAAACATGTTTGAAACATTAATAAATAAAGTGCAAAAAAAAAAAAAATTACTCTATTCACCTGGAGTGTCTTTCCTTAAAGGAATAACAAACTAATTCATTAAATTTTTTACTTAAAATTTGATTCCTCTACTTAAAATATTGCTTTCTGCAGTGAAAAAGTTGTCTTCTCTGAATCAGGAGAGAAATATGCACAGATCAAGCACCGTATATAAGCGAAAATGGTCCAGAACACTACTGGAGGAAGTGATGGCTTAAAATGAAAATAACATGATGGATTTGTTGATGAAGAAACAAACTCATCTAGATCTTGGATGGCCTGAGGTTACGTAAAATTTCCATTTTGGGCTGAACTATTCCTTTAAGATCCAGTCAAAACTACAATAAATCAAACAAAAACATGCCTTTTACTAGTATTTTATCTCATCTGTGTTGTTTTTTTCAGCAGGAAGGAAGTTAACATTTCAGAAATACCTTTTAGAAGAAGTTCTAACTAATCATTTGAATTATGTTTGTAACAAACGTTCGTAGTTCGGGAAGAAGGAGGCGGGAACCGGCGAACATTTAAAACTTTAATAAAATAAACAAACACAAAACGAAAGTAAAGCGGCAGCCCCTCACGGACGACTGCCGCACACAAAACCCAAAATAAAGTCCAGGCCTGGTCCTCTCTCGTCCAACACTGTCGTCACTCCTCCTTTTATCCTTCCTGAGCTCCTCCGTGGGTGAGTGGCACATTAGCATTTACTCCACCGGCCTCGCTCCGTTCCCACGGCCCCGCCCCTCTCGTCACATACCCCCATCGCCCCTCGCAGGCCGGGGGGTACCGCCCCTCTCGTCACAATGTTTAATCATTTATTCATGTCTTTTTTCCATATCCCGGACAGCGTAGTCTATCTGCGCAATCACGAGGATTCTCCAAGTCAATAAAGTCACCGGCTGCATTTCTCCTTCTACTGTTAATGACTCTTCAAGAGTTTAGACAAGTCTCCAATTTAGACAAGTTGGTCTCCATCTATGAAGCACGTAGAAACAGGCACCACTTTTCTTGAGTAAATTGATCTGATAGCAATTACCCTCCTGCGCTTAGAAAGTTTAAGATGAGATCTTTGGAGGACACAGCCTAACCACAACTATAGACAATAAGATTAAGGGCCAAAATAGAAAACAGAAGCAAAATTGGATCCGCGTCCACACAGACCCATACACACATATATAACTGTATGTATATTAATGCAAGTATTTGAGAGTATACTAGATAATAGACTCGTGCTCTACGCCACACAGTGTAGTTAATATCAGATTGCGAGCCACAAACAATTAACTCCTTACGGCCCTCTTATATATCCATTAAAAGCCTCCCTCTGGGATAAACAGACATTTTTACACATGGCCGGTTTCGAATTAGGCTGCTTTCTTCAGGCCAACACAAGCCATTTTCACAAATTAAGATATGCTTGTGTGTCAAAGGTATATGGTTATTTTGTGCATAGGGGGGTTGTGTTTGTGGGCATTATAACTCATGCACTTCTTCTAATAGCCTTGGGATCAATTAAATAAATAGTTCAATGAAAGTTTTGTCCTCATTTAGCCCTATATCACCCTAACCCTGTATTATTTCCTTACATTATATACACTTACATATACACATCAATTTAAGATGTGTTAGAATATAAAATGTAGATCTATTTGGATTACAGCATTTTAACATGAACTAAGTTAACTAACTATAAGTTATAAATAAAACAAAGATTATTGGAGGTCATTGTTTTTTACAAGAAAATACTATTTCACTCTTTCTGCTTCAATATTTCACATTTAACTCATTTTCTAACAGTTGTTTCTATTCATTTTTTCATTTTTCATTTTGTTTCTATTCATTTTTAATTTACTAACAGTTGTTTCTATTCATATTCAATCAAGTCATATTAACTGTGTTTTGACTTCATTGTATAAATCACTATTTTATTTAGTTATTTGAAAAAAAAAAAAAACATCAACTCTGAAATTCTGTCTAACATCTAATTTTGTTTCACAGAAGAGTAAAAAATATTTGGTCGGAATGACACAAGGGTGAGTAAATGGATAGCATTTTTTTTTTTATTTTTTGGGTGCACTGTTCCTTTAAATCTACAGAGGAGACATTTAACAAAACCGCAGACGTTATTATGACTGAAAAGTAAGTATATGCAGGTAAATCCTTGTATTGTAATGCAAAATATGATCCACGCTGTTTGAAATCAAAGACCTTTCTATTTAATGACTATCAAAAGGTCATGTCTGTGTTCGCTGTTATTGCACTCTAGGTTCTGCTTGAATTTCATGCATGAATTGGCATTTTGATAGTCAGAGCTGAAGCTTGAAGGCCCGAAAGTTTGCGAGCAGTTCTTCTTCTCCCCTTCTTATCCGTCCTTATTTATTTCTTTATTTATTTTTACCCTCTGGTTGTTCGATCTTGAGACTCATTCCCATGTGGTTTGAGGGCCAGTCAGCATTAGGTCTTATCGTGCTGCTGGGATTTTTGCCTGGGGATGGATTGGCCGGCTCCAAATGTCACTAACCTTGATTAATGTCACCCCTAAAAGTGCTGTCATGAAAAAAAAAATGCAGAAGTTTTTGCTTTATGATTTGAGAGAAATAATACAGCAGGTACTGTACACAACCTGTGGAAAATCTTTACCTTTTGATAATTAAAAGGCAAAGTGCATCACAATGCAAAGCTTCCTCCTCCTCAGTCCATCCAGAAGAGAAAGGCTGCAAAAACAGGTCTTTCAGAAATCAGCTTCATGGTAAAAGCTCCAGAGAGAACTGATTTTTAATGCTAACATTCAAGCAGCTCAAGGATTTCAGTCTTGACATGAACATGAGCTGATGTGCCTCAGAGGAGCATTTCTTGCCTTAGGTGTGAGATGTAATGAATTAAATGTATTCTTTGAAATAAATTAAATTGATGTGTTTGCATGCACATCAATTAAATTATTTTTTTTGGGAATAAATTAATACTTTTATCCAGCAGGGATGCATTAAAAGTGACAGTAAAGAAAAAAGTTATATTTCAAATAAATGTTCTTTTGAACTTTCTATTCATCACAGAATTCTGAAAAAAGTATCACTGTTTTTACAAAAATATGAAGCAGCAAGGATGTTTTCATCATTGATAATAATAATAAAAAATGTTTCTTCAGCAGCAAATCAGCATATTAGAATGATTTCTGAAGGATCGTGTGACACTGAAGACTGGAGTAATGATGCTGAAAATTCAGCTTTGCATCATTGTTGCATCATTGCATCATTATCGTTATTGTAAATTATAATAATATTTCAGAATATTACAGTATTTTTGATCAAATAGATGCAGCGTAGTTAAGTGCCGATTTTAGGAAGGGAATGAGAGGAAAGACATTTCTAATTATAATAAATGTTTAGAGACCTATAGTCGTTAAATTTAGTATGCCACTTTTTTTAATCAGTTCCATAATGTTTCTTTGGATGTGTCTTGTACCTATTGTTTTTTCCCCAAATTTTAATTACTTGAATTTATTTTAATAAAAATTTTAAAAATTGCAAATACTATAAATGTTCCTTTTATGAAAGGTCTAAGGAGAAAATGAATGGAAAAAATACTTCCAGAGCACTTGAAAAAAATAGGTGGTCACTGTTGCCATTATTCATGAGCTCATTAACATAAGGCCACCCACTTTTAAATATTTATGCTTATTCATCAACTACTACTAGAGTTGTGATTGGTTATCCAAACAACAGAGGTGAGTTAGATCTTTTAAAAAATAAGTTTTAAAGGTACAGTAGCAAAAACAGTCTGTTAACAGGGTCAAAAAGAACATGACTGTTTCTGGTGCAAGAAACTTTGACTGAAATTATAATTAGACTTATTGGACTTAATAACAATGCACTTTTGTTAGGCCTTTTAGGGATTTAGCCATTATGTAATGTTAAAACAACAAAGCAGAAATGTTTGCGTTGTATATTAGAGGCTGAATGAGAACATCTGTTTGTCTGGACCCTGAGCAATCAGTAACCCCTTCAGCGGAGAGAGGGACGTTTACAGCACGTGTGTTTGGAGGACCTGTGATAGAGTGCCCCATTTCCAGCTATGATTTAACTGACAGAATCATTCATCACTCAGACAATCCTCCCAGCTCATTAGCAGCTGTTGTTTGGCTCCCATAAGAGTTCTGAGGGTGTTTGAGAGCATAAAGAGTGTTTCCGTGTGTGTTTTTGTGAATATTCCTGGATCCTCTCTTGGTCTCTTAAAGAAATAGTTTGCCTAAATTAAGATCCATTATTCACTCACTCTCATGTCACTGCTGTCGTGTTACTCAGAATAAAGTTTGAAAAAGATGAGGGTGAGTATATGATGACAGAATTTTCATTTTGGGTGAACTATTCCTTTAAAAGTCATAAGGTCAAATATTTTACCAAGACATAATCAGAAATAATTTTTTGCATAACGCCACATCTTGTAATCTTTGGACAAAAAGATTATTATTATTAGTAGTAGTAGTAGTAGTAGTAGTAGTATTAAAAAAAGAGTGAATATATTAAGCAATTCTTTCAATGTTTTATGTTATTTTGGGGGAAAAAAGTACATTTTTGTGGTTAACGTTTTATTGTACTCCAGCGGTGTAACTGTGGGCATGATATATTTACAACTTTATATTATATTATATTATATTATATTTTTATTTAGATTATTGTTTTCTATTGACTAATCTTAGAAGAAATAATCCAACACATCTAATATATAATATTATAATAATAATCAATATAATAAATATAATAAATAAACAGTAAATCTTTTTAATGTTTTGATATTTTAGCCAAATTGAAATTTATGAGGTTACATTTTTAATGTACTCCATTTACAGGTTTTAACAACTATTATATTATATTATATTATATTTTTAAGTATTTTTTGTTTTACTTCATTTTAATTTTAATAAATTTTATGATAATTTAATGTTGAATGTTTCTTTATGAAATGTGTAATTACGCCAACCTGGTTTGCAACACTGACTGTGGAAAGACACCCATTCATGATCATTTAGTTGAGCATATGAAGTTACACTACAGTAAATAAAAACATTTTATTCGTGCCAATGCTTGAATCACCTTGTTCTCCTACAAGAGTTTGTATAGTCTGGTCATGAAAAACACCAAGGTGGTTATTCTTTTCAACCATATTTATTTAACCATCTACTCAAAGAGTAAAAATCAAGGTCAGCATACAATGGCTGTAAATATTCATTAAAATTTATAGTAATGCAAATGTGGATGCAAGGAGAGCGGCGCTCTGACAGGTACTGACAAACCAAACAGTGTGCCAATGTGCAAAAAACCCCAGTAGATTGCCGCAGCCCTAATGTAGTGTATGTAAACACCGCCGGATAAAGAGCAGCAGAGTCTCTTCTCACCCCTCGTGCTTTTTTAACCCTTATCTGCTTTGAAAAGAGACTTACTAAGTAGAAAGAGTCTTAAAAGCCCAAATGGAAAAGGTCACCAAAGTTCCTCATGATTAACTCACGTCTGTCTGTCGGTGTGTATGTTGAATGTGCGCTTCTGATTGTGTTGCCAGAGGTAGTCTGTCAAAATCTTCAAAGCGTGTAGACGTCACTGTACTCCATGAGCGTACGGCCACAATGTTTATCGTGACCTGCTTTTCAACTCAGGAGCTTTTCAAAAAAACATCAAGGGAGGGAAGGATTAATCGAATCAAGCCAAAAGAGAAAACAGACATGGATAAATACTGCAAGAAGGAATACTTTTTGGACTCCCTGGGGTTTCTGTCAGTGGAGATAAAAAACTTGCTATCGCTCTATGTTAATTCTCAATTCTTCCCTCAGATCTCTCTCCCATGAACTTGTTGTCCTTACTTGTCCTCATTTTGGAAACTCTGAACCGCTACACTTGAGAGTGACAGTGTTGCGTTGCATGTTCACAACTTGTTGCACTTCATTTTGTTAAAAATAATGTTAATAAAAATGTCATTTGCAACCCTTTTTACTTCCATAATGTGATGCATTTCTCAGTTAAACAGGATATCCAATGACAGAGGATATACACTCTTAAAAAATAAAGGAATAAAGGTTAGTGTAAAAACATTTTAATAGTCTAAAGAACATTAAGAACCTTTCCTAAAAAGTTCCTTGGATTTAAAAGCTTCTGTCAAAAAATATCCAGGCTTTGGCACGTGCTATGTGAGAATTTTTTTTATATATATATATATATATATATATAGATATATATATATATAGATATATATTATGGACATGATTCAAAAAGGATAAATGGTCCTGAAAAAAATAAAAATTGTTGTTCGCAGTCAAAAAATGGAAATTAATGGGAAGCGAATTTCATCTAGTAGAAACGTTTGGTACTGCGCCCCAAACAAAATCTTACTGAAAGATAATTTTTTTAAATATCAACTGCAAATTTGGAACACAGCTTTATTTTTACACAGATTTATGGCTTTGATGTATACTCAAGTCAAAATATTTATGACCGTTTAAGTTGGATATTTCATTTTCAGGTCTATGCACAAAAAGTGGTTAACAGGTAATAAGTGGATCTTAATTATTCCATAAATAAGTTCAAGTAACATAAAATCCCCTAAAAATACAAAATATTAAATAAAAAACATTATCAAACTAAAATATAGTACATTCATTTGGTTAAAATAAAAACAAGTTTTATGAACATCTAAGCAGCAAAGAAGCAGTAGATTGTGGATTGTTTTGAGTTAAACTCTGTTTCTGTGTTTCCTGTTAGCATGTGAGGTGGGCTTCTACAAGCCAGTGGCAGGAGATCAGCTCTGTGGGAAATGTCCCCTCCACAGTCACTCTGAGACTCGAGCAGCTCTAACCTGCCCGTGTGATGCCAACTTCTATCGTTCCTATACAGATCCACCTGCTTCTCCCTGCACAAGTGAGTCTTCATGTTTGCAAATCATCAAACCAAGAAATCTTCTAACTTTGATTTCATTTTTAGATACAGTGGCCCAGAAAAGTATTTGAAAACACATATATGAATGTCAATGCATAACATATGTAATATGTAAAACATTTCAAATGCTGCAGGATCTTTTCTCTTCACCAACTTCACTTTACTTTATAATTTTTGAAGTTTTAGTCTTTTAATCAGCTGGGTTTTTTTGTTGATTTTTGCTAGATTTACAACAGGTCATTGCAATAAATATGTAAAAAAAAAAATTTTTCTTTATTTCTTTTTATTTTATGCATTATATACATGTCTTATAATATAAATAATTTTGGATAAATAAAATGGATAAAATAAAATAATTTTTATTTTATTTTTTTTATTTTAGGTTTACACTTAAAAAATGTGTTTGTGCAATCTGTAAAACAAATTTAAATATTTTGAAATTCATTTAATTATAATAATATTTTAAGTGTAACCTATAATTAAGAACTGTCTAACTTCACCCTCCCCGCAGGACCTCCGTCAGCTCCAGTAAACATCATCTCATCTGTGAACGGCACCTCGGTCAGTCTGGAGTGGGGTTCACCTTTGGACACAGGAGGACGCAGTGATGTCATCTATGACGTCCTTTGCCAGAAGTGCGACAAAGATGGGACACAGTGTGAGGACTGTCGGGTGGGTGCCAGAGGGGGTAACGGGGTGGGGAATGGCAATGGAGGAGCTGCAGACGCCAATGGAGCTGTTAGTGGGACAGTTGGAGGAGGAGGACCTGGAGTGAATGGGGTCATGGTGGCCCGGACAGGAGCAGCCCTGGTGCGCTTTATCCCTCAGCAGATGGGACTTACAGAAGCATGGGTGACGGTGTTGAATCTCGCCGCTCACAATAACTACACCTTCCGTATTGTTGCTCTGAATGGAGTCACGCACTCGAGCAACGAGCCCCCACAGTCTGTGACGGTCAATATCACCACAAACCAGGCAGGTAGGAGACACTAATGGGTCATTAAAGTTTGATTGCATTTATTATTTACATAATTCCTAAAACACTGCAGCTTGAAAATCAAGGTCTTACTAGACTAAGGTCTAGTCTAGTCTACTAGGCTCTAGCCTACTAGCCTAGTCAAAAGCGAGCTGACTTGTCCATGATGTGTTTTGAAACTTGGTCAACCTCAGCCTCTAACAAGGTTGAAATAGGCCCCACCAGTTATTAATCTAACTTATTAACCACCTAAAGTAATTTGGACCTGCTATTGACCATAATTGACCAGTTTTAAACAAATTAAACAATGTAGTCTAACCAGGTTGATCTCAACCAAACCAGCTAATAATCTAACTCATGAACCAATTAGCTTGAACTAGGTAATGACCATAAATGACGAGTTTTGAACAGCTTAGTCAATGTGGTCTACCAGTCCTAATCAGGTTGACCTCAACTAAACCAGCTATTAATCTAACTGATCAAGCACCTAGACTAGTTTGAGCTAGCCAAAGATCATGAATAACCAGTTTTGAACAGCTTAGTCAAGGTTGTCTACCAGCCCTAACCAGGTTGACCTCTGCTTCATCCTCTAGCTGATCAACCACCTAAACTAGTTTGAACCGCCTAATGACTATAAATGACCAGTTTTAAAGATTTTAGTTTAGGTACCAGTTTAGGCACCAGCCCAAACCAGGTTGACCGCTGCTTCATCAGTAAGCTAGTCTAGCTGATCATTCACCTAAACAAGTTTGAACCAGCTAATAACCAAAAATAACCAGTTTTGAAATAATCTAAAAACAGCTAGAGACCATCTAAAGCTGGTATGAATAACCAGATTTGAACAGCTTAGTCAAGGTTGTCTGCCAATCCTAGCCAGGATGACTCAATCAGCAAGCTAGTCTAGCTGATTAACCACCTAAACTAGTTTGAACCACCTAATAACGATAAATGGCCAGTTTTAAAGTTTAGTTCAGGTACCAGTTTAGGCACCATCCCTAACCAAGGTTGACCTCTGTGCCATCAGCAGTCTAGTCTAACTGATCATCTGAAGGTGGTCTGCTAACCCTATACAGGTTAATCTTGACTCCACCAGCTAGTGTACTTGTTAATCAACCACCTAAACTAGCTTCAGCCAGCTAATAAGCATAAACAACCAGTTCTGAACAGCTAGAAACCATCTAAAGCTGGTAGTATCTGTATTTTATATCAGAAATAAAACGTTAGATTTCATTGTTCCTCATAAATAATATAATTAAAATTGTTGTAGAATGAATCTGCTGTCTTACTGAAGTAACCCTCATGTCTTTATTTTCACAGCTCCGTCTCAAGTGATGGCCATCCGACAAGAAAACGCCAGTCAGAACAGCGTCACTCTTTTCTGGCACGAACCAGTGCAGCCCAATGGAGTCATATTAGAATATGACATTAAATATTATGAAAAGGTAATTCCTTCATCAGAGTGAATACACTCCAGGTCCTAAAAGAGTGATATTTATTAATTAACAGAGAAGGTCTCATCACTGAATAGCTTGACGGCGTGTCCCGCTTAATGAAGGGTCACATTTTATAGACTAGCCTGGAGTCAAATATCTCAGTTTAACCATTTGCTTTATTGGCAGCTCAGGCTAATTGAAAGGAAATTACCAGCCAATAGCGCTCTCAGACTGTTTTGGCGAGATTATTTAACGTGACATTGAAGGCAAACACAGCGAGCCCTGCCAAACACTGGAGGGAACTTAATTGTCGCGTGAGCTGGGAGCTTTGCTGCCTAATGGCGCAAAAGAGATCTCAGCTGTGACAGAGAATTAGTATACGGTGCCTAGTCAACAATGCCGCTATGTAAATATGATTTACGTGCAATCCCTGTTTGCCGAGCTGCTGCCCGTGTGCTGATTCCTGGGGAATGGTGCTTAAGAAAGTCCACGCTGTGGTTTTTGATGGATATGCGGCGCTGGCGGTCTCCTCGGGGGACAGAGGAGCATCAAAGGTTTTTTAACAAAGCGAAATGCTTCGGAGGGGACAGAGTTCACGGATGCAGTGAGGTGAAGCGGGGAATGCTAACAGATTAGTGAGCACTTCAGTTTAATCGGTCCAATCCTCCAGCCTGGCTCTCAAAACATGATTTTGTCAGGTCCTGGTGTGAATTGTCCACTACTGTCTATATTTATGGATTGTAATTACGTAAATGACCTTAAATAGACTCTTTATTTGAATATACCCTCTCATTGTCTTATTTGCCCGTTTTTACAGGACAACGAGCAGCAAAGCTATGCTACACTGAAGTCAAAGAACACCAGCGCTAAAGTTTCAGGTCTGAAGCCCGGCACGAGCTACATCTTCCAGATTCGGGCCAGAACCTCGGCTGGCTGTGGGAGATTCAGCCAGTCAGTGGAGATACAGACCGGCAAAGCAAGTGAGTGTTCAATTATTACCAGTGCTACGGACATGAATTATACTTAAAGGGGTCATATAATGCTACATGCACTTTTACAAGTTTGTTTTTGAAGGGAATGCGCCCCTGATTCTACATAAATGTGTCTCTGTTCGCGCGAATCATTTGTGATCCAGCTTCACCTACAGAAGAAGTGAGTGTAAGGTTTTTTTAATGAATCTTTGCAAATCGCCTTTCCTAATAATGTGCTAATTAGCAAGTTTCACGATGAATGCGGCTAAAGTAAACAGTCTCTCTGAGAGCGGCTCGGAAGAGAGGGGCGGGGTCAGCAGAGCTCATTAACATTTAAAGGAAAATGCTACAAAAAAACGGCTTGATCTGAAAAGAGCTGTTTTTGACAGGGTAGAAAAGGTGTTTTTTACACTACCATTGAGAAATTTTAACCAAACTATGTTACAGACTTTTCATTAAGACCCTAAAGAATCATATCAACTTGTGGAAAATGGGCATCCTATGACCCCTTTAAACAATGCAGATTGTTGAGGAGAGACGTGCCATTATTTATCAAGATAATTGGACTTAACTCATTTTATAAATATTTTTGTGAATGTCTTTAAGTGTGAACAAAACATAGGACACAGCTGTGAAACCTTCTATATATTTTTCGATTAATCTAATCCTTCTAGGAACATAGTTGTAATGTTTATGTTCCTTTACATATTTATATTTATTTATGTTTATGTATATTTTTTAGCTTAATTGTTATATATTTTTAATAATAAATGTATGTGTTCATATATTAATTTAATAATGTTTCATATTTTTAAATGTTTTTCAAAATTATTAAATGTTTAATATTTCTAATGCATGAACATGACACATAAAAACATGAAATATTGAGTTAGGAGTGAGTTATAATATAATATGAGTCATAATTCCACTAAAATAAAGAGAACATTGAATGAAATGGTACATTTAATCTCTTCCTAAACAGGATATAGTTAAAATGTTTATTTGTTTTAGTACATATTTATATTGGTTTATGATTATTTTTAGATTAATATATTTTTTACATTTTTAGTTTATGTATAAATTAATTTATTATTTTAAATATGATTATACATTGAAAATTATATTTTAATTGTACATTTTTAAATGTATTAAAATAGGTATTTTATATATTAAAAATATTTTTAATATATTTTTTGAATGAAAATATGTTGGAAGAAGTGAGCT
Organism: Sinocyclocheilus anshuiensis; assembly: GCF_001515605.1. Classification (NCBI taxonomy): domain Eukaryota; kingdom Metazoa; phylum Chordata; class Actinopteri; order Cypriniformes; family Cyprinidae; genus Sinocyclocheilus; species Sinocyclocheilus anshuiensis. The sequence goes on along the minus strand of NW_015548227.1, from coordinate 1,225,585 downwards.
TTAATGTCATAATTTTGAAAATCTAATTCTATGGTATATTTGTGTTAAGAAAATCCTAGTGTCTCTCATTAATCTTAAAGTGTCTCAAATCAGTGTCCTCATGGCATCTCCACTGGCATATCAAGCACCAAAAATACAAATGTACACATTATACCTTCAGTTTAAACTAATTGTTTTCATGTGTTTCATGTGTTGTTTTCATTGTACACAAACGCACATTTCTGGCCGAACGTCTCCTGCAGTGAGAAAACCGGTGATCATTTAGAGTGTTTAATGATGTGTTTGTTTTGATATTTGGTTTTTTGTTTTTCTCCACCAGTTCCCCTGCGAAATACTAACATGACGATTATCTGGATCTGCATGGCTTCGGTAACGGGACTGGTGACATTTCTGGCCGTTGTCATCTGCAGAAAACGGCAAGAGGAGTACTTTGAATTGTCTGCATTCATTTTCCCTGCTTTATTCTGTTACATATGTTAAAGGGATAGTACATCTAAAAATACATTCTGTCATCATTTACTCACCCTCCTATCTTCTAAACCTGTATGACTTTCTTTCTTTCTTTGACTGAATCACTGACTGAATGAGCTCAACTTTTGAATAATTCAGACTGGTTTTGTGAACTGGAGCAAATGATTCATTGAAAAAATTTGACTCAAAAGAGTGATCCATTCACAAATCAGATATATCTATTTGTCTCATAAACGTGCCAAGAAGAGTAGGGTGGATGTTCAGATTTTAGGTGACATATTTTGCTGTTATATATCTTCAGAAGTCATACAGGTTATGAGGATGAGTAAAATTGTCATTTTTGGGTGAATTGTTAATTTAAGAGTATATTCATGCTAGCTTCCCTTCCACTCAAACACCTCTGATTCATACTGTAATTATCTATGAAAGAGGTTCATGGGACTATAGGTACACCCTGAAACACATACCTCACAATGGGAATTAATTTGATTGATTTTGGACTAATAACACTGTGGAAATATCCTTAAGTCATATATAGCACAACAGTGGAATTCCAGTAATAAAAATCCCATTCATTTTCTCCATGCAGAAATCGTATGGACAGACCTACCTTTTGAGACAGACCTACTGGTTAAGTGATAATATACAATAGAAAGCACTGCAAAGTATCATGAAACTCCCATGAAGCATTGTGAATGAAGGAATGTTTGCATAAGTTTTAATATTTTGCTATCAAATTCAAATGTATAATATTTAATACTTGCAATCTTGTACTCGGTAGTTTTTTGTACCACTGTTTCTGATTCGATCGATTCTTTTGTCATTTAAAATACTTGTTTGCTTTGAATCAAATCTTCAATATGATTGATCTCATGATTTCATGATTTGAACTCTTTATTGTAGAATTTTCTGGAATCTATGGAGAAAATGAATGTGAAAACACTGAAAAGTGGGCGGTCTCTGTTGCTCTATTGCTTTTTGATGACAGCAACTTAAAATTTGTGTCAAATAATGAACTTGATTATAATTTATAATCCCTTCAATGAACGGACACTTTTTCTGTTCATTTGATATATACTGTATAAGGCATCGGATTAAGACACAGAGGACGTTTGTTATCCACATTTTACGCACAAGTTAATGAAGTATCGAGTTAATTACGTTTTACATTCTTGTTTGAATATTATTAACATGTGGGTTGTATATGACAAGGCCCCGTTTAAAAAAAAACACAATATTTCTGTTTCTTCTCCTGGTTTGCGTTACAGACGTTGTGGGTACAGCAAAGCTTTCCAGGACTCAGACGAGGAAAAAATGCACTACCAAAATGGCCATGGTACGAGAGACACTCTTTTCCCCCGATGATTTCTCTTTTAATGAATTTTAGGCAGGAAACTATTGCTTTCTTGCTCCAGTATCTTGCTGTAGCTGCTGCCTGGGCCCTTCAGAGATTGTGGCTGTGACTGAAAAATTGCTTTCATGCTGCAATATGTGACCAAATGCTAATTCTGTTTATTCTAGTATCATTTCCAGAAGCCAGATTTTATATTGATCCCCACACATATGAGGACCACTGCCAGGCTGTCCATGAGTTTGCCAGAGAAATTGAAGCGTCCAGGATCAAAATAGAGAAAATCATCGGTTCAGGTATAGCTGTCCTTGGCGATTGTGTGAAATACACCTGGGCACCTGGGGAATACATGAGAAATGCCTGGAAAAAGATCAGCATGATAAAAAGTTTTGCCCAAAGAATATGCAAGATGTTTATCATTTTATTTGAAAAAATAATATAAAACTCTGAAAAACAAATGGACCCACCGGTGACTGACCGTCTTCCTCTGATGTTTTTAGACACAAACAAAAGTGACTCTTCCTGTTTTGAGACCATTTACTTGCTATTAAAGGTCCTCATGATGAAAAAAAATAATTAATAAAAAAATTAATAAAAAAATAAAATCCTGAAGAAAAAAAACATGTTCATTACTTGAAATAAAATAAATATTAACTGAAATAAAATAAAATAAAATACAGTACATAAAACTTCAACTTTTAAACTTAAACCTTTTAGAAATATTTTTTTTAAATACTAAAACTGACAAAAACACAACAAAATTACTAGAACTTTAAAATTTAAATTAAAACACAAAAATAACACTCATACACAGCAAAAAATAAAATTTTTCATAGTATCCTACCCTAAAGGGACCTTTGCAAAAATAAAAAATACACAGACTTTCGCGTGCTCACGAGAAACTTTCGCGTGTGCATGAGAAAACATCGCGTGCTCACGAAAAAGTTTAGCGTGGGCATGAGAAAACATCGAGTGCTCACGAAAAATTTTAGTGTGCACACGAGAAACGTTTCGCAAGCTCACGCATTACAGTTTCCGGTTGCGTCACTCTCTGCCATCTTACAATGAAGAAAACAAAAGCATGAAATATATAATATGGCGTGATTTTACTGACAAATGTTGAAAGCGCACTGTTGTAGCAAGAAAGTGCATTAATATGAAGCGCCAGTGCGAATTTCTCCTCTCGCTCAAAGTGTGCGTGTGTACGCGCTTAAACTGCATCCTGTGCACTCGCAATTATCTTCTTTGCCCTAGACATTAATTATTTTCGCACCTGAACTAAACGTTGTCAAAGGTTATCAACCAATCAAACTTCCACGACTGTCCGATGAAAATGCTACGTGAAATCTAATTGGCTGAGAGGGAACTGCACCTGGAATTCTTTTGACAATCATAGATGGGTCTGCAGTTTATTTACAATGTAATAATATTTAGCCATATTAGTCAAAAGTATATTAGAAATTGCTAAGAATGGGGTGCTTGGATGATTTGTACAAATAAACAACCTAGTAGTCTGTCTGTCTATCTAAATACAACATATTATAGCCTAGCCTGTATGTTTTTTTTAGACACGCTGCATATAAAAGATAAATTTTATGTCATATTATGTCAGATACCTCAACTGAATTTAAAATCAGTGCAATGAATTCTCAATCTGTACAATGATGGCAATAAGTAACAATATAATGTTTCTTATTAAATCAACATCAAATGCTAAATGTAAATGATGCACAAGATATAACACAATAAATGCTGTGATAGAATTGCTGTACTTAGATTTTTTTTTCATGAAAACCCACTTCATATTATCTACACATTCAATGGCACTCTCCTCTAAGACAGTGAAAATACAGTTACTGTATATGATGACAGTTACAGATAACTACATTGTCTGCAAATTCATTAAACCCATAGAATATAATGATATTATGACACATATGAGAAATTCGTTATGGTGGTATATTTGGTCTCCACATTTTAATTATTTAGGGAATAGTGCATCTGACCCTGTCTTAAATCAGAAGATATATTTTTTTTTATATACAGTATTTATTTCAACTTAAGTACACAAGTCATGTATGAACACAATGAATTTTACGAATCATTTTTATTTGTTTAGATAAATCGCTTAGAGGGGTTTGGCCAACCAGTTAGACAGACTAGGTTATTTGTACAAATCATCCAAGCACCCCATTCCTAGCCATTTCTAATATACTTTTGATTAAAATGGCTAAATATTATTACATTGTAAAGAAATTGCAGACCCATCTATGATTTTCCAATAAATTCCAGGTGCAGTTCCCTCTCCGCCAATTAGATTTCAGGTAGCATTTTCATCGGTCAGTCGTGGAAATCTGATTGGTGGATAACCTTTGACAACGTTTAGTCCAGGTGCGAAAATAATTCATTTCCAGCTCACAGGACACAGTTTGAGTGTGCACACACTCACACTTTGAGCGATAGGAGAGAATCGAGATCGCAACGGACATGTTTTAAGTGCGCGGGCACTCTCTGGGTGTGAGCAGAATATATCTGAGGGCACACATCTGGGGCAAGTTCAAGCTCAAACCGGTGTGCACCGTTTTGCTATGGTTTCCGGTTTGAACGACATGTTTCCTGGAAACGGTGTGCAACGGTGTGCAACGGGGTTTGAGATGCGTTTTCTCTTGTTTGGTGGGTGTGTCAAACATGTCAGCCCAATCAGCAGCAACATGTATGTAAACCACGCGGTATTAAAGAGACAGCTCGCACAATGTAATTAACATCCAAATAAATTCACAATAGCATTCTGATCATAACACAGTCTTGGAGGTAAGAAGTGGATTATCCTTCACCTGAAATGTTTGTCTTTTCATTCTGAAATGTGAGGCAAATGTTGGATCACAATAATTAGGAACCACAGTTTCCACAAATCCCTTCACTCGATTGGGATGTTCTCTTTTATTCTGGAGGGCAAAGGCAGTGACTGTAACATTGAGCATATTTTGCAGTATTAAACACGTATTTATACCGATTTCATCATTTATTTGTGTGAAAGCATATTGCTGATTATTGCCATATAATTCACTTAAGTTAATGTTGTTTGTGGTCACAGTTTCATTCGCGGATCCTCAGATACGACTGACTGACCAATATTGATTAGCCTACAACTTGGATACGATTCCTAAAAGTTTCACACCTACAGCACACATTAACAGACATTGATGCACAAACGCGGATATGTTCTACATGTCTACATTATAAAGAATGAATAAACCAGTCTTATAAACTCCTTGATTTCGCTTAAGCAACTTTAAATATAATATTCATGCACAATAAACTATTGTAAAATTTATTTACATCACTCCACAGAATGTAAATTAATAACAGTCATAATAAGCACATTTCCAGTACACGCCTCAGGCTTGCACAGTATGGTCAACTCACTCAACAGAATCTTCGGTAATCCTCGGCAAACTTCGCCACGGCTCATTCGGTTCTTTTTGAGTGCTCGGTAATCCTCGGCAAACTTCGACAGTTGGTTGAACCGGCTCATTCGGTTCTTTTTGAGTTGGACGTGCTACTTCGGCTGTGCGTCCTGCGTCATCTACCCGGAACTAAAGTTTGATTCAGTTCGATTTGTGAACCGGCTCAACCAGTTACTTCCTGAGAACCGGCTCAAAATAACGATTTGTTCAAGAACCTAACATCACTAGCGAGAGCAAAGGAAATCCTTGTGCGAGCAGAGAGATTTGCACTCGCGCATCATATTAATGTACTTTCGAGCTACAACAGTGCGCTCTCGACATTTGTCAGTAAAATAATGCTAATGTAAAATACCTACACTGGAAATTGAAACCGCGTGCGTACGCGAAAGTTTCTCGTGAGCACGCGATAGTCTGTGTATTTTTTATTTTTGCTAAGGTCCCTTCAGGGGCTCTGTATTATCCTATGCACTAGTAAGTAAATTTATCTTTTTTAAGATTTTTAGAATGATTTCAACTAAAATGATAAGATCTAGTGTAAAAAATATAATAATAATGAAATGACAATGGAATTGGAAATAACTGATTCAAAATATTAATAACTATAATATTATCTCAAAGATACTAAAATAACACTGATAAAAAAAAAATCCTATTATTTTTCTTAATGAGCTTTTTTTTTCATATTACCCTGTGTACTAGTAAGTAATTTTTAGATTTATTGATTTATTTAACTGTCTGTCTGTCTGTCTCTTTGGTTGTTGATTCCCAAAAAAACAACACGTTATTACGAACCAAGAAATTAAAAACTTTTAACAGAATATTTTGTGTAAATTAAGTTTGTCTTTTGCAATATATATATATATATATATATATATATATATACACAGTATATATGTGTATCTATTATGCAGCTTTATCAGGGCAGTGATACGGAAAAAAATAAAAACATTTTTTTTATTTTATTTACATTTTATGATCATATTTCTAAGATATTATCTTATTAAAAATGCTAAACATCTCATGAGAACAACTGTATATATACACATAATTTTAGTATTAATGTCAAAACAGTCAGAAGTCATGTGAATTTCATTGTGAAGGTTGAAAGTGTTAGTCAAATTCAAATCCAGCATGAGTGGACACTGTCCACTGTCTGATCTTGTTTTCTGGCACACATCAGGAGAGTTTGGGGAAGTGTGTTATGGGCGGATGAAGCTGCCGGGGAAACGTGATATCCCGGTGGCTCTGAAGACTCTCAAAGCCGGCTACACAGAGAAACAGAGGAGAGATTTCCTGGGCGAGGCCAGCATCATGGCACAGTTCGATCACCCCAATGTCATCCACCTGGAGGGGGTTGTTACCCGCAGTAAGCACTTTAAAAGACTATCAGTGTAGTGCACCTCTTAATGGGACATTTTTGAAGTACATTATTTTGTGTTCAAAATCTTTCATACACATATGAATTTGACTATCTCATTGAATAAAATGTAAATACATTTTTATAAGAATACATAATTTTTATAGTAATTCAGTTTTAATTATTGATTTAATAAAAACTTCAGTTAGTATAAAATTTAAGAAAAGGTATTTCAAAATAAAAAAAATAAAACGAATTACTCTACAAATAATAACATCATATATTATTTTCTATTAATTGTAAGTAAAAAGTAATGTAATTAATTCAAAATATATATATATATGTCTTGTAATATGCACTTCATATTGGAGTCCTGATTACCCTGTCAAGGTTTAGTTTTTGTTTTTTGTTATTTTTCATTTATTTATTTTTGCAATGATCTGCTAAATGTACATTACTACTTCACCCAGTACTTCGCTTATAGTTGGGTAAAAAGTGAAGAAAACCCACAGTTCTGTTTCTCTTCACCCAGACTTGCATCACCTCTCCAATCTCCTGACATCTTGTTCTTGTTCTTTCCCCTGTTTTTCTCTTGTGTTTTTGCATTCTCTACCAAGGCAAACCAGTAATGATCATCACAGAGTACATGGAGAACGGCTCCTTGGACTCTTTCCTGAGGGTGTGTAAACACTTTTGTGTTTGTTCTCGTATATCTCTGTAGTTTTGCTTCGCCTCGCTGAACCTCCCTGTGAACCGAAGTTAAACTTCACAGATTTCTCTCCCTCATCTTGTTTTTCTTCCCTCGAAACAGAGACATGATGGTCAGTTCACCATTATTCAGCTGGTCGGGATTCTGCGTGGCATAGCTGCTGGCATGACTTACTTGGCTGATCTGGGGTACGTCCACCGGGACTTGGCTGCCAGGAATGTTCTGGTCAACAGTAATCTGGTGTGCAAGATTTCAGACTTCGGTCTGTCACGCGTGCTGGAGGACGACCCTGATGCAGCCTACACCACCAGTGTGAGTGATAAAACCAGGAGCATACTCTACAACAGGGCTGGGCAACTTCGGTCCTGGAGGGCCACTGTCCTGCAGAGTTTAGCTCCAACCCTAAATTAACACACCTGAACAAGCTAATCAATGTCTTCAAGATCACTTGCCCTGCGTTCCATTCGGAAGGGCTCATCCCTATGCCCTAATCCCTTCAAAGGGTTTACCCTCCGGAGTGAGAGCTTTGATGGGTTGAAGGGTGTAGGGGACCAAACAACTGTTTCTTGAAGTGCCCTTCTGCGTCATCATCATATGCCCACACGGAGGCGCCGTCATCATGAAAAGAATATTTGCAAAGGATCATGGGAGCCCGAAGTGTCCATCAGTTGTACCCTTCGAAATCCTTCATTCCGAAGGGCCCTTTGAAGTGGCCAGTTTTGAGCACTTTGGTTTGGAACGACCCTTCAATATGGCGGCCATGACGGTTTTCACTCCGAAGTGCCCTTCGGAGGGCGATATATCCCGTTTGGAATGCACCGTAAAGCTACAGGTAGGTGTGTTTGATTAGGGTTGGAGCTAAACTCTGCAGGACAGTGGCCCTCCAGGACCGAAGTTGCCCAGCCCTGCTTTACAACAACAAGTATATGTGAAGTAACTGCGGTATTTGAAAGACAATAGAGGTAGCTTCAAATGTTAGTGCCATTAAACCATATGTATATTTAGGTAGCCTAGTTTAACTAATTTGCTAAACTGTTGCCCTGTGATGACAGTATTTTCCATTCAGTCTTAATTGAAAAACTGACAGTTCATGTGAATTTTTGGTGTTTATTCATACACAGTTTGGTTATTTGTCTCCCTAATCTTTGTCTTCCTCCATCTTCATTGGCTTTTAGGGAGGAAAGATCCCGATCCGCTGGACGGCGCCGGAGGCTATTGCCTATCGGAAGTTCTCCTCCTCCAGTGACGTATGGAGTTATGGAGTGGTGATGTGGGAAGTGATGTCATACGGAGAACGGCCATATTGGAACTTGACCAACAGAGATGTGGGTCTAAACGACACTATATATGGGCAATGTTCAGAACAGTTCAGGGTTATTATAGTTAACTTAAATTTCCATTACTGAAATAAAATAAATATTAACTAAAATAAAATAAAATATTAAATCTTAAATTTAAACTTTTTAGACATATGAAAAAAACTAAATTACTAAAACTTTAAAATATAAATTAAAAAGCAAAAATATAAAAATAAGAACTTATCCAAAATAATAAAAAGCTATAATAGTATCTCAATGATAATAAAATAACACTCATATACTGCAAAAAAATAATTTTTGTTTTGTTAATGAGCATTTTTTCATATTATCTAATATAAAAGTTAATTTTTTATTTTTTTTTAAAGATATGTTTAATTTTTAATATTCATAAAATATATTAAATAATAATAATACACTACAAAATACATATTATTTATCTTAATCTTTTCATATTATCCAATATAAAAGTAAATGTATCTTAGTTTTTTTTTATTTTTAATATTTTAGATTGTTAATATTCTAAAATATAGTTAATAATAATAATAATAATACACTACAAAATACATATTATTTTTTCTTAATGAGCATTTTTATATTATCATATGGAGTAAATTTATCTTAGGTTTCTGGATATTTTTGAATTTTTTTTTTACATTTTGATCTAAAATTCAAAATATATATAAAAACAAACAAATTAAATAAATTCATAATAATAGTAATAATAATAATAATGACCATGCATTGCATGAAACTGTACTTCCAGTGTGATTCGTCATCCAGAAGTAATATCAGCTGCAATTTGCTACTTTGTGACTCGTTATTTGATCAGATTCCCGAGAGTTAAGACGTGTAGACAAAATTGGATTAAATAATTTATACAGTGTACAGTGGGTATAGAAAAGAATCACCCCCCTTTAAAATACATTTTGTTGCTTTGCAGCCTGAAATGAAGATGGACACAGTTTTTTTTTTTTTTTTTTATCCAGCTGTATTTACGCAACTTATAACATCCAAGTGAAAAATAATAAACCAGAATCACTGAGTTGGAAAAAAGATCACCCCTCTCTTAAAAATGACTTGTAAACTCAATCAGGTGTAGCTAATCACCTTCTCAATGGCACACAAAGCCATTTGACTTTCATCTGTGATCAGCTGTGCTCATTTTGATTAGCTCAGCATGAAAAGAGCTTTCCTGGAGCATTTCTGTTCTTGGTAGTGCAACTGAAGCAAACAATCAACGGGTGGCAAGGCACTGTCAAAAGATCTCTGGGATAAAGTTGTCCACAGGCACAAGTCAGGAGATGGATACAAAAAACGTCAAAGGCTTTATCAATGCCTAGAAGCACAGTGAAGTCTATTATTAAGAAGTGGAAGGTATTTGGTACAACACAGACCCTCCCTGGATCAGGACGTCGCTCCGAACTGGATGAAAGATCCAGAAGGACCAAGAGGCCTACAGCAACTCTGAAGCAGCTGCAGGAATTTATACGCTTTGCCAAAACACACCTTGAAGATTCTGAGGCAGATGAGACTAAAATTGAATTATTTGGCTTCAACACCAAATTATATATCTGGCAGAAATCCAAAACAGCTCACCATCCAAACAACAGCATTCCTCCAGTAAAGCATGGAGGTGGTAAAATCCTGTTTTGGGGTGTTTCTCTGCAGCAGGGACTGGAGTACTTGTCAGGATAGAAGGAAACATGGATGGGGCAAAATACTGTCAAATCCTTGAGGAAAATCTGCTGCCCTCTGACAGAAAGTTGCAAATGGGAAGAAGGTTTACCTTCCAACATGACAATGACCCAAAGCACACTGCAAAACTGAGCACACAGTGGTTGAAGGAGAAAAAGGTGAATGTTCTTGCATGGCCTCGTCAGAGCCCAGACTTAAACCCCACTGAAAATCTCTGGAATGACTTGAAGCCTGCAGTCCACAAACACTCACCATCAAATATAACTGAACTTGAGCAGTTCTGCAAAGAAGAGCGGGCAAATATTGCAAAGTCTAGATGTGCAAAGTTAGTAGAGACAAATCCCAACAGACTAAAGGCTGTAATTAAAGCAAAAGGTGGTTCAACATAATACTGACACAAGGGAGTGATCCTTTTTCCAACTCGGTGATTCTGTTTTTGTTTTTTTGTTTTTTTTGGTGAGACAAATGGACAAATCAATGCAATTCCCCACCTTTTAATTCAGTTTGACTGTTTGTTTTTTTTCTGCAGGTGATCAAGTCCGTAGAGGAGGGCTACCGACTCCCGGCCACCATGGGCTGCCCCGGTACGCTCCACACCCTAATGCTGGACTGCTGGCAGAAAGACCGCAATGAAAGGCCCAAATTCTGTCAGATCGTCACGGTCCTGGACAAGCTGATACGGAACCCCGAGAACCTCAAGTCAATGGACACATTGTGCAGGTGAGCGGCCAGCAATCGATATGCTGCCTTCGGGGGGATTTACCCGACAAATGCACTTTGTCGGCATCAGATATGATCCATTTTAAAAGTCTCGCAAAGTTGATGAGAAAGTTTCATCCGAGTGGCTGGGAATACGGCAGGCCGCTTTAAGACGCAAGTGTACATTTTCCAATAAGCTCATCTCAAATAGATGTGTTCGCTGTTAAATAAAAGACCTCTGTGCTATATTGACATTGATCCACCGTGAACCGAAAAAGAACGCTTCTGCTTTCACAATTGGACTTGTATAAATTGCTCAGCTCGGCGTGCATGTCCTGTCAAGTTGCTGGTGCATATCCAGATGCGTTGATGGGAAGAAATAGGGATTTCATCCCTGTGTTAATCTACCCACACCGGCCAAATCTACAGCCCCCCTTTCCCATCTTCTCTATCATTTTAACTCGTATTGATTTTCTGCCCGCGCTCGCCACATTTCAAAGGTACTTCTCGCACGTGCCTCCTCACTCCCCCTGCTCTCATTTCAGACTAAACAGTCCTTTGATGAACAGAAGTATTCCTGATTTCACCAGCTGCAGATCTGTGGACGAGTGGTTGGACACCATTAAGATGGGCCGTTATAAGGACCACTTTGCCGCAGGAGGGTATCTGACTCTAGGACATGTGATGAGCATGAAACAACAGTGAGTTGATTGAGTTCTTACTCCATAACACGATGGAGCGCTCCAGATTGCTAATGCAGAAATGAAGTCTTTTAGATGCATCTTCACAGCGTGAATCTTTGCGCTGAGGTAGATGGAGGACAGATTGGAGGTGCCTTCATGACTTTAAGCCTTTGATTGATCGCCACCTCCTCAAGTCGGCTGATCAGTGCCCATTAAATGGAGTTTCAGGACTATGTGTCCATTGTCTGTCCAATGGGTCAGTCAGTGCTATGCCTGTTGGTCCAGTTTTAGTGGATTTGTAGACATTGCAGCCTTCAAACGATGCCTGGTTTTCAAACAGAAATGGGAGCTAGCTTGGTGGAGACCAGTTTTAACAGTTAATTTAATTAGTTTATGCTCTTAATTTGATTTGCCTTCAGATGTTTGAAAGTTTGGATCACCCAAAAATGAAAATTTACTATTTGCATGTTGTTCCAAACTCATATGACTTCATTACTTTCTATTTTTTCGCTATATTCCAAGTGTTTTGTAGCCATTTAAAAGCTTTGTGAAGAAAAAAGCTGATTAATTCACAGTGCTGTTACTGTTAACTAATATTAGATTAAAGCTTCAACTTAAAAACTTAAATGAAATTTACAACTGAAATAAAAGGCTTGGAAGCTTGTTTCGAATCAACTAAAAAAAAGTTTGACTTTCTCGCAACTTTGGCTTTTTTACCTCAGAATCGTGAGATGTAAACTCGCAATTGCGAGGAAAAAAGTCAGAATTGTGCGATTTAAAAGTTGCAATTACTTTAGAAAAAAAAAAAAAAAATTATTTAGTGGCGGAAATGGGCTTCCATAAAAAATAAAGCTAAATAAATAAAAATGACAATTACTAAAACTTAAAAACACTGATTAGTTATTAATTGAAAAACAGTACTGTGGTCTAGTAGGGCTATTTTTTTTCCATGTTTTCTCCACATTTCCTTGACTACTCAGTGGGTGGTCAATTTTGGACCAAATGCACTGTTCTGTTCAACAAAATGCAACTAGCTTTCTGGAAATCATTTTGTTAGAGTCTCTCTCTTTATTAGATGTGCTCATAAAATCAGCCATAATGTCTTCAGGGTTTATAGTGTGTAAGAAAAAAACATTCTTCCCTGACCAACTGCAACCATACTGTTTGCAAATCATTTGTTTATGAATCTTTTAACATAAAAAGCCCATAATTAGAGCTGCACAGTTAATTGCATAAATAATCATGTTTATGGTTACAGTGGCCATGATTAAATTGAAAAGGGTCAATTACAGCAATAGAAAGGGTTTAGTAGATGTTTGTGTAGAAATTAATTGATAGTTCCAATAATTATGGAAGCTTGTTTCCGCCATGGTATAACATTTTTTAAAGTTTGACTTTTTGTATCACAGTTCAGACTTTTTCTTGCATTTCTGAGTTTATAAAAGTCAGAATTCTGATATAAACTCTAAATTCTGAGAAAAAAAAGGCAACATTTTTAGATCTAAACTTGCAATTGTAAGGGGGAAACAAAGTCAGAATTGTGGCATAAAAAAAAAAAGTTGCAAATATCTTAATTTTTTTATTCTGTGGCAGGAAAAAAAAACGAATTCAGAGAAAGTCAGTTATATGTTTATATCTTGCAATTCAGAATTTATCATTTGCAATTCAGCGTTTATATCGCTCACACAAATTCTGACTTTTTTCATGCAGTTCTTACTCTTACTTTAATCTGTCGTGGAAACGGACTTCCATTAAAAAACAAACATGTCTAGATTAACATTAGTCTGTAGTCCCATAAATAATGAGTGTGTTTTAAGTTCTCTGAACACATTTCTCGGTCTATGAATAAAAAATATGAATCATAATTTACAAAATTAACAAACATAATTCCATAATGATCTAATCCCGTTTCGTTGTCCACTTCCATCTCAGTGACATGCAGAGGTTGGGAGTCACTCTAATGGGCCATCAGAAGAAGATCATGACCAGCGTCCAGGTGATGAGAGCCCAGGTACTGAACCAGAGCGTGCCGTCGGTGCACATATAATCACGGACCTCGTCAGAATACAAGTACATATGGATCTGATACGTGTTTGGGTCTTGTGTATGTACTTCAAACGACTGTCCCTTCTTTAACGAAACCTGACATTGACTATTATTACTGGGATAAGGATGGAGTTTTTCTTCTTCAGCGGGACATTCTGCAATTATCCCTTTTCTCTTTTACTTTCTTTTGTAAATGTTTGGACCGCCTTAAATGACACATTATTTAAATATTGTTGTACATTGATAAAGATTTTATGAATAATAGAGTCATGAATATAAAGAGTGGACCTAATCATGAATATTAAAAAGATGGAAATTAATATGCATAGTGTACAAGTTTGGCTACACCCACCACAGCACCACAACGGCATGGATAAAAACTTCACGAGTGCCTCAAGCACTGAAACGTGATGCTGAATAAAAGACAGAACAATGAGATGCCACAGGAGTATATGCGTTAAGCTACAAGCATATAATCTACGACAAACCGAGACCCTCAAGAGGAAACATTTGGGCTCCTGACAAAAGCTGCAGAGCGCGCAAGAATACGGACAAATGCTGAATTAGTCTGTTTTGTCTCTGTGGTCGGAAAAAGGCAATTATGTATGTCATGTGTTTGATTAAACGCTCTGAAACTCAACCTGCTGTTATTTATTGCGTGCAGAACGGCGCCGGATCCCTCCGGAAAAGGGAGGAATAAATATGTGTAAATGTTAGTCTGCAGAAAACAAACACTTTTAACTTTCCTTACTCTTGAAATCTGTCTGAAATAGAGTCTGTATCTTTCTCTTACTGCTGGATTCAGAGTTCAGGCCAGTTTTGAAATATTTATTCAGACCCTGAGAAAATCAGTATTCTCAACGTTTGGGCTGTTTTGCATCAAATAAATCCTTCGTTTTACTAAAACTAACACACTAAGGATATAGTAATGAACTTGCTTTGCGCTAAAAGTTGTGTAGGTGTTGAAATGGTGGGAGTGACTAATTTAAAGTCAACATTAAATCAAAACGGACCCTGTTTACTTTGTTAGATGTTCCTGGGCTTATTATTATGTTTTTGTAATTTTCATTCAAAAGTTCTCTGCCTCTTTTGCCAGCTGAAAGGACGTTCCCCTCCAACCGCTTTTCACGATTCTATGGAAGCTTGTTTCCACCACGGGATTAAAAAAAATAATAATAAAAAGGCAATTGCGACTTTTTATCTCACAATTTAGAATTTTTTCCCCCACAATTCTGAGTTTATATCTCACAATTCTGAAAAAGTCAGAAAAAGTATAATGTCACAATTCTGAGAAGAAAAGTCGGAATTGCAAGATACAAACTCTTTTTTTTTTTTTTTTTTTTTTTTTATCCCTTGGCAGAAATGGGCTTCCGTATGATCCCGCCATACATTAAATTCCCTTTTTGGATATCCTTTTCACAGAAGTAAAATGGGTTGTGAATGCCATTTCATGTTGACTTTACAAAAACACTGAACCTCATTTAATTTTTGATAACAGGGTATTGTCTGTATGTTAATCTTTTTATTTATTAAATTTTAACTATTACGTTTCAATTATAAAATTACCTAATTGTGTATTTGTTTGTAAGACAAAGATTAATGGAGTTTCATGAATTATATGTAAATATTAATAAAATGAAGTTTTTTTTCACTCTCTCTCTCTCTCTCTCTCTCTCTCTCTCTCTCTGTTTCTTTGAAAAGAGCTATATCTATATGCAACTTGGAGTGCAAATAAAAACAAAACTCCCATTTTGTGTCTGTCAATATATTCAACCAATCGTAGAGGATATTTAAATGTCTTTTTTTTTTTTGTCGTCATCATCAATATCGTCATAATTTTTACAATTCCGCATTGAAAAGAATCCATATCAGGGTCATATTTTACCCCAAAATTAAATGAAAATTAAGATGTTTTAAGATTTTCTTTTCCCCCATTGTGACATTGTTTATGAAAATTAAACACATTTTCCCCACATCAAATTAATTAATTTTTCTTTAGATGTTTTGTTTTGTTAAATCCTCATTATGGTAATTAAAATACATCAATAACAAAAATACAAAAAAACATTTGATATTCATAAATGTGAACTATCAAGTAAAATAATTTTGCTTTGCAAAAGTTTGATTTTTGTAAGTATACACCATGGTATCACACTAAAAAATAAGTTGCTGCCTTAATTTTGAAGTACAATCAACAGCTGTTTAAGTCATTTCAACTTAAATTAAAATGGCTTAAATAGATGAGTTGAACCTTGTACAACTTATAAAGCTGAAAACTGCTTAATTTATTTTGATGAGTTAAAGTAATGTAAAAACACATGTTGTCATAACTTATTGGTCATATCAGTTTTTATAGTGTAGTTTTTTTTTTTACGTTGATGTAGTAAAATTTGACACTTCTTGACAGTTTTTGTGTCATTCACGCAGATGGATTTTTGGTGGAACATTATCATGCATTATCAGGTGTGCGTGCGTATTCTGTCCCATCTCTCCGGTCTGAACCACAAGCCGCAGCACTTCAGTGACAGCAGAGCAATTGCTTTTAAAGTCTGCTTAGCTTTAGCGCTCTCCTCTGAGAGGTTTCTTCATTACTTTAACGTAAAACTGTGAATTTAATGTCTTAAAACTGATTCATGACTACATTGCATATCAAGAGACTGTCAGCTTGCACGTTCACATTATGAAAGTTGTCATCTACGTGGAGACAAAATATTAGCAGCTGTTTTGTCTGTGTTTGCCTTTGCCAAGCGTATAACTTGCCCATTTGGATGGTTCTCTGCATGCTGAAACCATTCATGTGCAAATGTCACCTTGAAGCAGATTATACCCAGAATTAATTTCAGGTGAATGATCACATTTACAGAACCTGTACATGCCCAACAAACATCATTATACTGCAAAAACAGTCCGAGATTTTAGGTTGTCCATGCATACAGTGATTGCTAAAAAGAGCAATGTCTGACTGTCACTGCACTGCATATAAAATATAACTTTGAGCCATTTATTTTAAACAAAGTTTCTGCAGGTTTTATGACCTTTTAAAACCAAATAAAGAAAAATAAGGAATAAATTGAATGGAACACATTATGTCAATATATGTAAATGTCTTATATTAGCAACATTTCAGAGTTTGAAAATACAACTTCAAATAGCTCTCCATTGCTTAAAAAAATAAAAAAAATAAGTATTTTTGTCTTGTTTTCCAGTGCACATATCTCAAGATCCTTCAATCAAGATACACTTACTTGAGAAGCAAAATTATATAAAATAAGAAGTCTTGTATTTCTGAGAAATTGATCAAAATGGAATTGATCAGATTACATTGAATTAAATGGTTACATTTTACAATAATATTCCATTTCTTAACAATTTGTAAATTAGTCAATGAATTTGGATGTTTGAATTCATGTTTGTTCATAATATATTGAAGTTAATATATACAACTTGAAATGTTGGAATTAATATTAATGGTTGTAGAATATTGTTCATGATATTTATTGCATTAAATAATGTTAAGATATCAAACCTTGTGGTAAAGTGTAAATAATTATGAATTTCTGTTAATTATTCTATTAATTTAATTGGAAATTATATATATATATATATATATATATACATATATATATATGTAAAATTATATAAATTAAAATGATGTAAATATATATAATTTATTATTTTAAACAAATTTAATTTAGTAATTAAAGTAATTTAGTATTATAAAATTATTAAATTAAAATATTAGTAGAATCATTATTCTTATTATATAAATTCAATAAAGTTAAATTTTATATACATATGTACAGTATGTGTGTGTGTGTATTGTTGTTGTTTTTTTGCAGTTTATGCAACATTCAGTGTCATATATTTATGAATTTAAGACTAAATGCATCCAATTTAAGACATTTTTAACGGCAATTAGCTTGTAATTGTTGATTTGGAGACTTTATGGTCATTGATCTTAATTGATAAAGAAAAGTAAATTTAGGTAAGCAACATATGTTTGGTATTTTGTTATTTAATCAGACATTTTTAAGTGTGCCTTAAGTGTCCAAATACATTCAAATACAATATAGCTTCTGTTTGACTATAAAGAACCATATTGTCAACACTGAACTGATTTGCATTTCTTACAGACAGCTAAAGTGACTTTCTTCTGCAGTTAGATGCCAAATATTGAGTCTGTAACACAAAACTCTTAAATGAGACGAGTTCAATTCAAAGACAGCCTCGTGTCACAGCTTCAGCCATTGGAGATAACACAGTTCACTGTTGCGGATGTGTGTTGTGACGATGTACGAAATTTGTCCTCCATCACTTTCTCATTCCCATTGAGTGAGCACAGTCAGACAGGACACCATGCAGGAGGTCACACAACAAGCTGAGCAACAATGTGACACCCTCCCACACAACATAATGCACACTATTATAATCAGATTATGCCACAGAAGACTTCTTACTATAAGTTAGAGGCATTTTTACAGCTGTGATCTTGCAGATTATACAAACAAGTGTAGTTGATAGATAAAATCAAGATTTTAAGTTAAAATTTGTATCTGAATGCTTAAGGGAATGAATATGTTTTCCCTTAAAAAGTCAAAAATATTTTTACATTTAAACCATATTAGTTTAAACTTCGGTTTTCTGAGCGCACACATCCGAAGCACACGGACAGAAAGCGCACTCGTTTTGTCAGGCGCTTGCAGAAAAAGGCTTACCTAAACAAAGTTACTGGGTTAATCTTTTTCACGTTTCCTTGGTTGGTAGATGCACCGGGGACCTGATTATAGCACCTAAAACCTGGAAAAGTCAGATTTTCATGATACATCAGCTCCCTTTTATTCAGCAAGCACACATTAAAGTCAAGTTACAGTAAAGACATTTATAATGTTACAAAAATTAAAATAATTGCTGTTCTTTTGAACTTTCTATTCATCAAGTAATCCTGAAAAAAAGCAGTAAAACTGTTTTCAACACTGATAATAATAATAATAATAATAATATTTCACAATATTACTGTTTTTGCTGTATTTTTGTTCAACTAAATGCAGCCTTAATGAGCATAAAAAACAACAAAAAAAGTCATTATTTTAATTAAATATTATAACATTTGGCCACCAAACTTCAGATATATATTTTATATTTAAAATCTTTATATAGAGGTCCTGGAGTTTGGCAAAATTAATTTGAATGACATTTTTATGAAAGTACAAATATTTTAAATAAATATATTCAAGTTTTAATTTAGGTACCTATCATTTCTGACCACCTATAACTTAAATAATATATAAAAAATCAAATAAAAAATGTGTTTCTTTTGAATGTCTCTCAGTTATGAAAAACAATCCTGATGTCAGAAATCAGGATGCAGATCATATCCAATATTAATTTGGACACTGTAAACAACACTATAAATTACTTTTGTCACCAACTGGGTTTAAGACAAATACATTTCAATATGTGTCCACACAGTTATCCAATGGAACAAAATGTAAACAGTTTCGTTCTTGTTGTCTCCCAAACATTTGCAGTGCGTGCAATTAATACAAACTCTTTGATTAAACATTCATGAGCACCTTGTGTTTGTTATAGGCTCAGCGCATATAGTATTCGTAAAGAAAAAGAAATAGACATTTGAGTCCACATGACTCAATTGTACAATGGAAAGGGTGAATTTGTGGCAACGATATATGTTGGGCTAACGTGTAAAAAAAAAAAAAGTTCAGAAATAAGCGGAAAAGAAAATAATTATGTGCTACAAATCTATTCTGTACGCTTCTGTGACCTCGTACTGTAAGCAGCTCTTAATTAGCCTAATGAATCTCATGACTATATAGCATGAGTCATAACACTCTCATATACTTGCATGTATAAAGAATTAAAGAGATTCACAGTGAGTGACCTAATTACCTGAACAAGTCGAATAAGGATTTCCCTACCCTGAGAGCTGAAATTGATAAGCTACTAGTAAAATGTAATAGCGCCATCATTAGCATATATGCAAATCGGCACCATTACAATGCAAAACCTTTACTCTGCTGGCCTCGGCGTGCACCCTAACCACTCAAACTTTCCCTTTGATGTTATAAGCAAAGTCTGTCACCGATTATCCTTATTTGCATGAATCTGATACAATCCATGCTGCGCAAATGATCACGCCCCGAGATATCAACCAGACAGAGGAGAAATTAAGCTCTAATTCCGAAGATAAGATATTTTAAGGTCCAAGAAACCGCATATGGTACGGAGTGAATGCCGCTTCCGTGCTGTTGTCGGCCCGGATTAAACGCCTGGCCGCCGATTCAACTTCATGGAGTTTATTACCGAAAAAAGATTCGCACTATAGAGTTCAAAGTGTTTCCGTTCTCAGATTTATTCTCTGGAGGGCTAATTCAATGAGTAATGAATGGATTCCTATGGAAGAAAAATAATGCCACATATCTTTGAAACAAAAAAGCATGTTGAATAGCACTAATTGAAAAAATAAGCTAATGATATAAAGAAGAGAAGTATAAAATGTTAGTGGGGAAAATACTGGTTATGATTGTGGCTAATATTTGATTCCATAATCATGGCTCAGTAGGCTATTTTGAGCATATACATCCTATAGTGATTCTTGTGAAATTTGTAAAGACTCCATTGCACAACACTGTAAAAATACCTCTGCCGCTCTTGTGTGTAAGCAAGCAGACATAAGGAACCTATTCATTTAACACTCTACCTAAATATAGTCTCCAACTGCACTTTGACATGGGTTTCTGGAAAGCGTTCTCAGTCGGTATCACGAGGAACTATACAATGGGCATCTTTTATCAACCCTCCTCTTAAACGAGAATGTCTCCCTTATTCCTTAGATAATAGTCTTTTTCAGACAGGCAATACATTACATCTGGCTGGATCAATAGCCTCTGCAGTGCTGCGTTCTTGATTCTCTGAATCTCCATTGCTGGCGGAGACTGTCTGTGGGTCCACGGCTAAAGCACTTTTCTCTCTGTGTTATTGTGAATCTTTGAACACATTCAGCTCATAATAACTTGCACTAAAGCCTGCGCTGTTGTTGCTAATTAAAATGTCCGTATGGTTGCAGTGATGAGTGGTATCATGTACAGTAAGATTTCTTGATGTTTTTAAAAGAAGTCTATTATGCTCACTGAGGATGCACTTATGTGATCAAAAATACAGTAAAAACTAATATTGTGAAATATTTTTACACAATATGTTTTCTGTTTTAATACAATATGTTGTCAAATGTCATTTATTCCTGTGATGGCAAAGCTGAACCTTCAGTATGGAAGCAAAATAATGCCATATGTCTTTAAAACAAAAAAAGCATGTTGAATAGCACTAACTGCAAAAACAATGCATTGCATTAAAAGTGCTTGCATTTTAATGCCTCGTATTTCCAGGGCTTGCATTTTTAGGTCCTGAAATTTAACATAGTTGTTTATTTAAGCTGTGAATATTTCAATTCAAAATATTTCACACACCTTTTCATAATTAAAAATTCAATCATTCATATTCGCCCTCCAGAATTCACTTCCAAAATATTCAATCTGTTTAAAAATACGATGTATAATATTCTACGGCAAATTTCGGTCCATTTTATTTCACTTTCCAAATTCGCGTCAACAAATTAAGTGGTTAAAATTCGGCAGAAAATTCGCCATTGCTCATCCGGGAGCTGCAGGCATAGCAGTAGAGCAACGATGCATGATCTCCAGCTGCTGTCAGTCGCTCACCAGCAGGTGGTAGTTACCATATCAACATTATATAGAAAAAAAAGTGTGCCAAAATTAAAAAATCTTTTGAAGATATCAATGAACATTTATTTTACTGAAGACCAAAGCAACAGGTGGATTAAAGGTGCAGTAGGAGATCTTGGAAAATGCTAACTTTAGCCTGATTGCACTGAAAGCGAACGTCCCACTTTCCCTGCAATCGCCGTCCAGAGCCACGCCCCCTGAACGCATATACGCTCACAAACCAGAATACCAGAGACAACATTACAATAGGCTACATCAGTGGTTCCCAATTTCAGCCCATGTTCCGAAGTGAAGTAAACTTCAATGGATTTCCCCTGCTCAGGGAGAAGGGAGCAATGAACACTGTGTAGGGATCATATCGATCGGAACACAGCTCAATCGTGTGTGTGGGTGGGGGGGTAGTTTGGGAGTGAGGACTTGAATTGGGAACCGCTGGGCTACATCATGTGTCATTCAACGGTGGGAAAACTTTAAAAGTACTACAATACCAGCAAGGAAGATCGGGTTGTTGATGTTTGTCTGCCATTCTCGCTCTGTCTGCACAGCGTGCGTGAACGCACTGATGACGTATCCTGTCTGCGCGAAAAGGGTGTGCAGATGTATGCAGATACTTACGTTGATAGGCAGATAGGAAAGCCAATTAAAACGCTCGCACCGAGCGTTTTGATTGGACGAACATTTATTGGTCCTACGCCTTCCACAGAATAAATAAATACAGATAAATACATTTAGACCACTTAACTTAATGATTGCTATTGGGATGTGAAGAGACTTTCAACCAGCATAACAAAAAATGTTTCTGAAGACAATCACTTATTGCACCTTTAAGTCATTCATTCACACAAACTGATCTGCAGAAATGGAGCAAGCACTAAGTAGAAGTTCTGATTATCGGGGCTAGTATAAACATGTGGAAAAGCTGCTGTGTGTATGTTTAATTCAACATCTTCGTTGTTTCCCGTAGCCGTAAGCAGCTTTCTCTACCACAAATGAGATTATAATGCTATTTTACCCAACGCTGAAGTACAGAACTAACATAACATATTGCTTTCGGTTGCTTAGTTTTCGTAACTTTGTATCATGGCTTGTGTGACGCTGTGCTCACTCAAGGATTTCTCAACGAACCGTAACACGCCTCAGTGAACTAATACAGTGATATAAGACCTCAGATCTCAGAATACACTTTATTGATGATTATGCAAACTATATTGACAGTTAAGCAGATGTAGAATATAAACGAACTAGGGGTGTTCGATTTCAGGTTTTTCGGTGTCGACTCCAACTCCCAACTCCCACTATTGGAGTCGATGGAATCTTTTAAATGAGCTATCAATGATCAACATTGTTAGCTGTTGCCGACACCTAATTTTACAGAGGAAAAAAAAAAGGCAGTGGTGGATTATTAGGCTATGTCAGAATTAAATACGGTATTCTTTAATGAATTTGTCACATTATAATGGTCAGGGGATGGTGATATATTGGCTTAAACAGCATTGATATTAAAAATAAATACAATACATGTAAAAATACATACGAATGTAAACATTAATTTTTTTATTCTTGTTTTGTTTATTTTTGTTGTGCTGCACACACTGAAGTGACAGCGCATTGCTCACGGTAAAAATGAACATGGATTGTAAAATGAGCATGGAAATGTATTAATTACACCAGAAATGCAAATAAGTAGGCCTAAAGACTGTTTTTTTTTTGTTTTGTTTTTTTTTGCAGTTATCACGGCTTTTTAGCAATGGGGGTAAAGCAAGGAAAAGTACCCTTTTAAGGCTACGCTACGGCAACATAGACGGCACTCGTGGAGTTAGAAAAACTTCTTTATGACCAGCAGGATTGTAATAAGGATGTATTGAAAAAGAAAAGGCACGAGACTGCTGTTTCTGTCAATGGTAAGTTTTAATTTAAAATGTTTGTGATAGCCTACTACCTTTTAACGTAAGAAATGTAGACTGTGGGGCTGTGTTTACGTTTTGCCACTTGCTTGAGTATCTTAATAATATATACAGAAGTCATTTTAATAGAGAATGAGGAGTTACGTCATGATATCATTCTTTAAAGACTATATTGCGCTTAAACGTATGTCTATGAAAGATTGTATGAGCTACTGTGCAAAAAGATAATCTGCTTTAAAAAAAATAATTTTTTAGTAACGTTCGAATTTGAAATCAAAATAATTGTGGTAAATAGCCGCGGATCATAGCGCACTACAAACCTGTGAAAGCACAATGAGCCCGTTCTGCTTCTGCACTGCATACCGCACGCACACGGACTGCACTGCAAACGGATTCTCACTTAAATATGATTAGCTCACTTCACCTCTTATCTGACAAGTCTTCGGGTTTGGGCTTATGGAGCTGTCACGTGATGAATGAACGACTCAAACCCGAAGACTCGAGAGATGAACTAATCAATTCTCTTTCCGGCTCAGACTGCATTGGTTAAAGCTTATGGGGCTGTCACGTCATGAATGAACGACTCGGAAAAACCGGAGACTCGAGAGATGAACTAATCAATTCTCTTTCCGGCTCAGACTGCATTGGTTAAAGCTTATGGGGCTGTCACGTGATGAACGAACGACTCGGAAAAAAACAAAGACTCGAACCAGGTGAACTACTTGACTAATTCCAGTACAGAACCTATAGGATGTTGCGCATGCGCGACTGAACGAATCACTCCCCGAGACGACTCGTTCTTCCCGAGTCACATTAAAGATTCGTTCAAAATGAACGAATCGTTCAAGAACGACCCAACACTAAACAAAACACAAAACCGGAAATCGAGGGGTTATGACGTCATTGGCAGGCGACACAATGATACTATGGACACGGTCCGTGCCACTAGTTAAAATTGCTTATTTCTTTGGATTGAAACATTCTTCGAAACATTTGGGATAATGTAAGTACACAAGTCAGCAAAATATATAACACTGGTCTAGTGGTTTTTGGATATTTTAATAAAAAATTCTTCATATTGTGCCTTTAATTTTGCTGATATACTGCACTCAACTGCCATTCACTATATATGGATTTCCGACTCTAGAGCTATTCAGAGTTATATATATACTATTTCACGCTGTTTCCCCTTAGAAATCTGTTAAAGAAAATGCATTACGCGGCTAGTGCACTAATGCAATGACAGCTATTAAAAGACCAAATTCAGATCTTACTGATTATGCAAACTATATACAGGCAGGCAGATGAGGATATGAACGCAAGTTACGAATGAGCCCACAACCCACAAAGTTTCACCAAACCATTTTTTCTCCCACCAAGCGCGGTAGTTTTAGGTTTGATATTCGCCTAGGGTGCTTTAGGGACCGTCTGCAAATTTACCTCACAGTACAAAACGAAGTCCAATAATTTATTCAAATTAATGTTCACAGTAAATGAATAATTTACTCAAACTGACTAAATATATTGCCAATAACTCGCCTTAGACCAGTGTTACTCATTGCGCGACTTGCCAAGCTTTACTTTGTGGCTCGCATGATGTCCCCAGGGCAACCTGCAGGGATGGATTACTGACAGGGCCAATGGGGCCAGTGCCCAGGGGCCCTTGACTACCAGGAGCCCGGGGGGGGGCCCTGGGCTTTAAGGTTGCGCAATCCAGTTTGGTACGAAAAACCCATCAACAATGAAAACAAATGTTTATTTATGCTTGAATATATGTGTCCCTTAGCCTATACAATGCCTCTTGAAGAAGGCTCTTGGTCTATGAGGGCTCTCTGGCACTCCTGTTACTATTGGGCCCTGTAAATATGAAGGCCTCCAAATCTTTTATAGAACCAGGGCTGTAGCTGGGGTATCCGGGGCCCAATGCAGGTTGTTGCTGTGGGCCCCCTTGAAAACGCGTTCCGGAAGGAGGGACCCTTCAAGCCCAGGGCCCCTAGAAATGTCACCACCTTTTGCCCCGCTAGCGACGGCCCTGTGTAGAACCATTGTCTTTCCCATCCTGTTTCAAATTATATTTATTTGAACCACTCTTTGAGCTTCTTTCTTTGTGTAAAGGGTATAGGAAAAAGTACTATTTGTCAGAATCAGAAAGAGATTTATTGCCATTGCACACACAAGGAATTTGTTTTGGTGACAGAAAAAGCTTATAGTGCAGACTCTGAGACAACAAAAGTACACAGATAGTAAAATTAAAAATAAAGATAAAGATATGTGAATAAGGGGGGCATAGAGAGAGCAATTGAGTCTGTTTTAGCATGGTAAAGATTTCTAAATTTTGGTTAAACTCACTTGGGGGACACAGAACGCGTTTTTCCATTCCAATGCGCTACTTTTACATTGTTTTTCTATGTAAACACGCGCTAGACAGACGTTGCAACTTGCAGTTGCGCTCGCGTCTTGCAGTCTTTTGCAGAGTCTCGCGCATGACACGGCGTTCTAAAAACTTAAAAACGCGTCTCTAGACCTAAAACACGTTTTACCCCCATTCCACTCCTCGCGTCTCGCGTTTTTCAAAGCAAAAACGTTCTGTGTGAATGTGTCATTAAGCATTTCCTGATTAATTTAGTTAATTGCAACATTTCTAGTGCTGTTTTTTTTTTTACTATAATCAAACAATAATGTAGACTGTTATTGTCAAATCAGGCCTTAAAAATGAATTACTTCGTTCTGAGCAAAAATGCTATTTTTTTTATTTTATTATATTTTTTCAGTATAAAATACTGCTTTATTTATTCCGAAACAAAAGTCATTTAAAATTGTATTTGTTTATTTAAATTTTTATTTGATCAGTCTACAGTAAATAACGCTCCCAATGGCCAACACTGGAAACTCTAAAAGCATGACTTCATT
>NW_015548227.1:1192528-1198555 GCF_001515605.1 Sinocyclocheilus anshuiensis | reverse complement strand
ATGCTCCAGGTGGCCCCTTTTTATCCGGTCTCTCCACACCAATTAATGAAACGAGACACAGGTGTTTATCATTTGCGCTTGACCTACTTATGCACCGCTCGTCTCCTGCCTCTCTCTCCATTGCCTCTAATTCAGTCTGAACTACTTTTTTTTTGTGTTCAGGCAGCCGACACGGCCGGCTGCGCACCACCACGCCCGGCTCGGTCTCAGTTCTGCAAACTCGGCTTGCACCCTGGCCACATCAGTGAGTTGGGAGGGCGAGAGGTGATCTCCTCCCGGGGCCAGAGCAAGAAATTGACTTTTGGTGTTCACTTCTGGCCCGAGATCTTCCTCTCCGCTCACCGCCATCGCCAACATCACTGATTCCGCCTCGCTCCATTTTTTAAGGAGATTGAGATGGTAAATCTGATGTGCTCCACCCCTGTCTGAGTGCACTACCTCATAATTGAGATCCCCAACTCGCCGTGTGACCTCAAAGGGTCCTTGCCACTTGGCGAGTAATTTGGAACTAGAAGTGGGGAGTAATACGAGTACTTTCTCTCCCGGTGTAAATTCGCGCAATCTGGCTCCCCTGTTGTATAACCGGCTTTGTCTGCCCTGAGCCTGCAACAAATTCTCCATAGAGAGCCGCCCCAAAGTGTGGAGTTTTGTTCTCAGGTCCAGTACATACTGAATTTCATTTTTACTGTCCGAAGGTCCGTCCTCCCAAGTTTCTCGTAGGACGTCCAACACCCCACGGGGCTGCCGTCCGTAGAGAAGCGCAAAGGGGGAAAACTCCGTGGAGGCTTGGGGGACCTCGCGCACGGCAAACAAGAGGGGTTCCAGCCATTTGTTCCAATTTTTGGCGTCTTCGTGAACGAACTTCCGAATCATGGTTTTTAATGTGCGATTAAATCGTTCGACCAGACCGTCTGTTTGTGGGTGATAAACGCTGGTGCGAATCGATTTAATGCCCAAGAGTTCGTAAAGTTCGCGGAGAGTACGTGACATAAACGCCGTGCCTTGATCGGTGAGAATCTCTTTCGGGATTCCCACCCGGGAGATTAGATGAAACAGGGCCTCCGCATTACTGAAACGAGACCCAGGTGTTTATCATTTGCGCGTGACCTACTTACGCACCGCTCGTCTCCTGCCTCTCTCTCCCGGTGCAGACCTTGCTGAACCACGCCCCCCTCGCTACATTTATATATAGGACTAGGCCTATTCAAATTAATATAGGTAGCCTATATATTCAGAAATAAGTGCAGTTTATATTAGTCATATTAGTTATTAGCATATAGCAGTCGATGCTAATTTCTAACTTTATGTTATCAGTTGGTAGAGGAGGCTACATTTACAGGAGACAAATTTAATTAGCCTATTCTATTTACGTTGGTATGTGAAGTCGAAATCAACCCCAACTTTTCTTTAAAAAGTATCGCAAGATCTTCTAACCGAAGATCACATGATCACAAACAGAAATCACTTCCGTGAAGTGACCAACGCATGTTCCCTTCGCTAATGGACTTCTGGAAGGGCCCTTTGTGAAGGGATTCAGTTAGTGTTAAAACAAAGTAATACTGTTTGTGTGCACTTCATAACAAGGCATGATAAAGTTGCGGGATTGCTTTGCACACAGTAGCCTATTAAACATTAGCTACTGAAACTTCCGCCGCCACTCTGATATGAATAATATAAAAAAAATAATAAACTAAACAATTACATTTGCTCAATTACATTTGTAGAAAGCACATACTTTGTGGTAAGAATGAGCCTAAAATCCAAAATAATAAGCCTGATTGGTGATAGTAAAGATCAATTCTTTCCAAGTTATTTTATGTTTATTTTGGAAATGGAATAAACATAAAATAACTTGGACAAAATCATTTGAAAATTTGCAAGTACTTTACTTACAGTTTGTGAAAATTTTAAATCAGAAAATGTTAAAAATATATATTTGTTAAATACCGTTTTATTATCATATGATCTCATATTTATTGTTTTCATTTTAATGTGTTTTTGAAAATAAGTTATATATATATATATATATGCATATATACACACACACACATTATTAATTATGATATTACAACAATTAAAAAAACAAAAACATACACGAATATATTGTTTAATTTTTAGATAATCACAAGTGAGATTTCATTGATATTTTGACCACTGAACTAGGAAATGTTCCCGGTTTTCATTTCAGAAATCTGGTCACCTTACTTCAAGGGCGCAAAAATGCCGTTTGGAATTTTGAATTTAGTATAAAAAAAACTAGTTTCACAAACTTACTTACATGGTTGTTTGTTGAGTTGTGAGTGTTATGCTGCACTCAAAAAATGATGCATGGGTTGTTGACATGACATGGCATTTTCACTGTCACACAGGATAAAATTGAATATAATTATTATTACATAAAATGCAGTAAATGGTTAAACATTTCGTTGTCCTATATAGATCTGTTGTTATAAAAGCTGGCGTGTTATTCGATTTTTTACATTTTTGAGTCAAATCTTAAAATTGTCCAGTGGTGTGACTGTCTCAAGCATGGTTCAATAAATTACAACTTTTATAAATTAAAAAGAAAAGCATAAACGTTAATAAATACCTCAGGAATAATTTTACAAGTGTTTGTTTTAAGTAAATGGCAGTTATTTTTTCATCCATATAATTCTAAAAGCATAGGAAATTAAAACATTTTGACACTGAAAACCATGTCCTCTGGTGTGACACCATATCCTGATTTTAAATCGGGCAATTCCACCGACAACTTCAATTAGTCGAAGGGCCCCATTCAAGGTCATGTTACTGAAGCCCATATTATGTTACCATGGTAGGTTTTGTCTCAGAATTGTTCAAATATTTAACTTTTTTGGAACCACTATAAGTGTTACGTATTGTGATCCTTAAGTGCAACACCCCTAAATTATATATATATTTTTTTTTTTAATTAAAAGCTGTATGTTAAACTACATAATCATGGAATATTATGTGTCTTGCTAACTGCTAATGACAGTTTAGCTTGGAATAGCAAGGTCATAAACTGACACAAAGGGCTGAAACATCCTTTGGTGTGACAGATAATGTCCTCCGGTGTAAGACACCTGTACTGTCACACCGGAGGACAAAGATGTCACACAAGAGGACAAGGTCTCTTTAAGAAGCATTTGAAATAAGTGACTAAATTACAATTTTGTTTTTTAAAATTGTTTTGTTTTAAAAAAACAGCTTTCTCCTTTGACATGTTCAGAGTTAAATAGAAATACTTTAATGTAGTACTTCTCACCTTTTCTTTAAAGCAATGACTACCATTTCTGTCATTTAGTGTGACATAATGTCCTTTGGTGTGACACATAAAAGAACCACAGATTTGTTTTATCTCTAAATAAAAAAAAAACTGTTGAGTATTGCAGTAGGGGAGATAAAATCATCACTCATCTAAAAATGGTATAATTTTCAACAGTTTTGAACTGATGACATTAAAGTTTGTCTTGTTGTCAGTTTGTCATGAAAATATCCAACAAGTCATAGGGAAAGAATTGTTATTCATAATTTCATATTAAATAAATAACACTATATGAAAATAAGTGTCTAACAATTAAGATAAATCTCTCTCATGCTATTTGTATATTATTAAGAGGTTTTTTTCTTAATTTTTGCTATGTCACATATAGGACAAATTTATGTTAGAGTTCAGTAAAAATGTAAAAAAAAAAAAAAAACCGTTAAAGAATTGACAAAGTTAGTGACCCTTATATTTTCTCAAACATCAGACTTCACACTACATAAATATTTGTATTTCTTTTTCAACTTCAATTTGTCAACTACCCACATATATATCAACTTGTAGGTGTGATATTGTTTTAATTGGCACCTGCAGGTGTACGGCTGTAAGCACTGTGCGTACCATGAGCGCTCTGACTGACCTGAGGTTGAGAAACATTTTCCCTGCGAATATTTCAGCAGTTATTACCCATTTGTGTCCCATATTTCTGTCAAATTAACTAACGATGTCAGTCATTCGTGATTGAATCATTCTTTTGAGTTGGTGAACTGGCCGAACGTGTTTGGACTGAATCATATAACCTTATCCTGGCCTCGGGTCTGAAATTAATGGGGGCTTGAAGCAAAAATACAACGAAATTGGACAAAAATGCCCCTGCACAATTAAACTAAATCTATTAATAAAGTTAAAATGAAATGAAAAGTGTTGATTGCCGCATTACATTTATATCCGATCATATCGCATCATATTTCTTTTTACGCATTTTACAGTGTTGCGCATTATAACCAATCACACACAATTCTGTTGAGTTCTTGAATGCAATGGCCAATCAAAAACGTTCAGATCAGTCATTGCTGAAAAGCCAGAGTTTTGTTCAGTGCGCACACTCGTTAACTGAATTCTGCTCTCCTGCATTGTTGCCAGATTGGGCAGGTTCGAATTTGATTATGTGGGTAAAAATTGGTTTGGGCGGGTGGTCAAAATTTGGGCTGTTTTGGGGTCAGCTTGGCAGTTTTCAAAACTGTATAAGCTAATTGGTTAACAAACAAACCCTAGTGTGCATCAGTCATCATGATGTTAACACACACGACCTCTGCAGAGTCAGCTGATGCTGATGTTGACGTCACCTGCCGCACTTTTAGCCAATCATGAGAGATCAGCAGACAGACGTGAGGATTCATGAGTGACAGGTTTTTAGCGCGATAAGGATCAGATTTTGAATGTATAACTGTATATTCAAGTGATCACAGTGCCAGAGTGGCCTAAATATAAGTTACGTGGTAAAGAGTGGGAGAGTGACTCAACTCTCAAAATGTGAATTACACCTGAAATCAGAGTGTGACGAGTGGGGGCGGGGCCGAGAGCCGTGGGAACGGAGCGAGGCCGGTGGAGTAATTGATAATGAGCGACACCTGCACCACTCACCGGTCTCGAGTCCCACGGAGGAGCTCCGGAAGGATAAAAGGAGGAGCTACGACAGTGAAAGATGAGAGAGGACCAGGCCTGGATTTTATTTGGTGTTTTGTATGCGGCAGTCGTCCGCGAGGGGCTGCCGCTTTACTTTCATTTTGTGTTTGTTTATTTTATTAAAGTTTTGTTCAAATGTTCGCCGGTTCCCGCCTCCTTCTTCCCGATCTACAAACTGTGTTACATTGGTGCCGAAACCCGGGAGGAAGGAGGGACACGTTGTCAGAGAGCCCTCGCCGCTAAGGGGGATCGCGGTGCTGAGGAGATCGGGCAGCAGAACAAGCGGAGAGACCGCCGGTGGCTGCCCGAGGCGGTGGTGCTAGAACGATGGAAGACAAGGTGGGACGGAGAGGGTGGCTGCGCGCTCCTGGGTCGAGGAGGGGTGGCTGCCGTCCGAGAGGGAGCGGAGGAGTCGGCCCCGTTCGGCAGGAGGCCGGAGCCTGCTGCCGTCCGCCATGATTGGGGAGGAGCAGGGAACGGGGGACTCGCTGCCGGCTGCCCTCAACAGGAGGAACCATCGCCGTCCGCCAGGACCATGCTAGTCTCGCGAGAAACAAGTTTTGTTTACAGCAAAGGAAAACCAGTGTCCTCTTGGCTTATATTGAAATCCTCCAACATTTTTCTTTACAAATCCTCATTTTGTACTTCAAATTAGTGACCGTTGTTTTGTTTTGATCTCTCCCCTGCGCTTCCGCGTTCGTCACTTCTGAGTGGCGCATGCACAAAGCCCACCTCATACTTCATCCGCACAGAGCTGCTTCCGTGTACAACAGTGAGCGCAAGCTACTAGCTAGCTAAAGTGATTATTACATTATGAACATGGATATTCTTCTTACAAAAATGCATCAATTCGCTACAGAAGGCCTTTGTTCACCCCCCGGAGCCTTGTGAGACACTTTTTTTTATGGATGGGCGCTTTTTATTCACTTCTTTTGGACTGATGCACTGCAACGCCCGCTGAGTGCCATTAAACAGCTTGAAAGATCAAAAACAATTTTTAATAGAACTCCGACTGGATTCGTCTGAAAGAAGAAAGTCATATACACCTAGGATGACTTGAGGGTGAGTAATGT
>NW_015548227.1:1180834-1192426 GCF_001515605.1 Sinocyclocheilus anshuiensis | reverse complement strand
GTGAGTAATTCATGGGCTAATTTTCATTTTTGGGTGAACTATCCCTTTAATAGATGCAAATCCACATATGGGTGTAGATATGGGTAAAAAGAAGGCAAGCGAGAGATGCAAAATTTCACACCTGTATCGCCGTGAGCGTTTTTGTGGACAACAGCTACGCAAGACCGATTACCAGTCTGATTACTCTATGCAAATTACACTAATGTCCATGCCAAAAATAAATTTTAGGGAATCAGCACGTTTCAATCTGGCTCTCATTAAGCACTCCAATGAGGAAGAGAGGCGAAAAACAACATGTGTGGAAATGGAGCACAGAATTTATGTGCATTGATCTCCAAACCCCTGGAGCCTCAGTCGTGCCCTAGCCTGAATTTCTCCTCCGGTCCGTCCTCTGGGCACACGTGTTCGCTCGCTGAACCTCTCACCGCTGGTCTGACTCGCCTGTGTGCAACCTACAGGCCAGAGTGTTTCCTCTTGGGTGTTTGAGCATCAGCGCTTTGTGTCTGATAGCATCTTTGCCTTTTGAAGGGAAATAAAGTTCAGCACTTTAGATGAAAGCAAACCGCTTCTGTCTTTATGCAAATGCTTCTTCAGTTAAATTAGTACGATACTTTCTCACCTTCAAAACCTGAAAACGTCCTCAAGATAGATGACCACGTTGGCAAAATAAATTAGGCAGCATTGTAGCATGTACTGACATGGCAGTTCAATTATAGTCCAACCATACTGCATGCATTAGAATACTATAGTTTTATATACTAGCTGTAGTAGAACAGGGGTTCCCTAACCTTTTTTGGCAGCTGAAACCCTTACATCTAAATAATTTACTTGAACTATTCCTAAGATTTCAAATAATGTTCTAGCTTTTCAATTAATATTATTAACTAGATTTTTACATTTTCTGTAAATTTATGTCTGTGTAATACCAGACACAAAAATGCAAACATAAAGCAATGGCAGAGTCATTCTTTTAGGTTGCTAAGGCGTTTTGAGTGTTTTGCTATGTGTTTGCTAGGGTGTTTTGTGAAGGTGGATGCATAATTTGTGGATTCCTAAGATTTCAAATAATGTTCTAGCTTTTCAATTAATATTATTAACTAGATTTTTACATTTTCTGTAAATTTATGTCTGTGTAATACCAGACACAAAAATGCAAACACAAAGCAATGGCAGAGTCATTCTTTTAGGTTGCTAAGGCGTTTTGAGTGTTTTGCTATGTGTTTGCTAGGGTATTTTGTGAAGGTGGATGCATAATTTGTGGTATCATTTATGTCTGTAGCTTCGTCATTGTCCAGAATGAAATAAAGCACCAATGTGTTCTAACCTTTAAATGTATTAATAAATTATATAAAATATTTTTAAATTAAATTAAATTACATTAAATTAATTCTTTGATTACATTTAACTTGAATGCAATTGGAATAATATAATTATATATATTTGGCAGATTTGTTTTTTATATATCAAGGCAGCTATACACTTTATGCACTGTGAACATTTTTTTTTTTCGAAGTTGTAAATAAAACAGATTATTGGAGAATGTTTTACAGGGAAATATATTTCGGTTCAAAAATTGTTTAAATCAGCATAAAACAGCATGTTTAAATCAATGCGTTACTTGCTGTTTTTGTGTAATTAGTTGTGAAATTTACTATCAATTTCTGAGTGAAAATTATTTCTACACCAAATTTTCAGTGTATGTAATAAATATTTATGAGATGTTAAAAAAACATGTATATATGTTATTTATTACATTGTATATAACGTGAAAAATATAGTGTCACACTATAAAGACAATATATTTTCAAAATTAAATAATTGGCTTTTATTGCACTAAAGCCAAGCCAAAATAGATGATTAAAATATTATCTGGAAATTTTAATTTAATATAAAGGTCAGAGTTTAGTTTTATCATTTTACTTTACAGTTTAGTTTTTTATTCTTTTTTTTTTTTATTTACAGTTTAGATTTTTATATATATATTTTTTATTTTACTGTTTAGTTTTTTGCACACTCTATTTGTACAGTGTTAGGTAACAATTTAAAGCATAAATTATTTAAATTAATGCATTTCAGTTTTCAGACCTGAACTGGAAATAGTTATAAAATTGAAAACCTGACCCAAACTCACCACTTTATATGTACAGTAGGTCCCATTGGGCTCTGGTTTGGTTGCAGATCTCTAATTAGAAAAACACAGATGGAGGATTGACTAACTTCAATTTCTGTGTCAAAAATTCCAGTTGGAGGTCAGAGATTGGTGTTTGTTCCTCATGTATGGTCTGTTTTTCTTTAAAACTTCACTCAATCCAAGTCACGCAGACTGAGTCACGGCAGCAAGGCCTCATGGGCCACTCAGTCTGTGAGACCGCCAGAGCTGCACGCACATTCAGACCGTGCTGTTTTTGCATGCAAACCGCCAAGTGCCGCCATCACTCCATCACCTGGCCTTGCCCTCCAACCTCACTAATTCCAAGCTCTGCCCTCCACCCCCTCACAATAGAGAAAATGTTATACTAGAAAAATATACTATTTTCAGCATCAAATATAGATGGGCTTCCCGTGCATGTTGTGCTCCGCGTAAAGCGTGTTTGTGTCCGTGTGCTTGAGCGTGTGAGCCAGTGGAAGTGGAGCAGTTCGTTTCATTAGCCGTGATGTTCATTCATTCATGAGAGAGCTTTTCAGCCTCCACACCGCAAGACTCGGAGTCACGAAACGAGCTGCACATGCAAACGGGCTTGAATTCAGACACACAATACTTCGGTTCATGACAACTTTCTATTTCTGGCTTTCACTGATATTGTTAGACCAGAGCGCAATCTATCATTTTCGTTGAGTGCTCATGTACCATATGATTAAGAGCATTCATCCATATTATTATCACTTATTAGCTACCACAATTGTAATGTCTTTTCTGAAACAGGAAAAATGCTAAATTATTACAAATGAATTGTATTGATTGTGAAATCATCCAAATCTGAACATTAGCCAACAGTTAATTGACATTTTTAAATAAGTAACCTAAACAATTTTTATATAATATATTTCTAACCCA
This sequence comes from Sinocyclocheilus anshuiensis, assembly GCF_001515605.1. Taxonomy (NCBI): domain Eukaryota; kingdom Metazoa; phylum Chordata; class Actinopteri; order Cypriniformes; family Cyprinidae; genus Sinocyclocheilus; species Sinocyclocheilus anshuiensis. Next base: position 1,189,371 of record NW_015548227.1, on the reverse strand, counting down.
TAAACATACATCATGTATGTAAAATGTTAAAATGTTTTATACGTTTATATTATGCATGCATACCCTTAAAATCTGTCCCATCTCAGCTGAAATGTATTGCATTTAGTTTGTAAATATAATACAATGTTTCAAATCGAACAAATCTTTCAGTAACACATGATTCAATATTTTCAGTTGTTATGAACTCGGTTGTAATAACTGCATGGTTGTAAAAATAAATTACTTTGCAAGTTTGTAATGCTGCTATGCTATACAATGGCACCATCTAAATATTACCTTTAGTAGTGGTGCTCTCCTAAAAATAAAGGTTCTTTATTGGCATTGATGGTTCCATGAAGAACCTTTAACATCCATGAAAACTTTCCATTCCACAAAAGGTTCTTTATAGTGGAAAAAGATTCTTTAGAGTTTTAAAATGTTCTTCACACTAAGAAAAAAATGGTTCTTTTAAGAACTGTTCACTGAAAGGTTCTTTGAGGAACCAAAAATGGTTCTACTATGTCATCACTCCCCCTTTTGGAACCCCCTTTATTTTTAAGAGTGTACATTCGAGTATTGACTTGGCAACCCTAACTCAAATATTAACACGTCCAACTTTCTTCTGCCGACAATCTAAGTTCCAGATGTTGTTTGTCAGTTGTTTGCTTCAAGCTGAGAATTAAAAAGATGAGAAAGTCACGAAGAGAGAATAGGAGAAACAATTTCATCTGTGCCCTGTCTGCGAAGTACGGCTAAATTGTAGAGTCTACGTGAATGTGCCATTTGATTTGATTGCTTATGTAGATAGAGCCGACAGAACGTTCGCTCTGAGCCTGTTCGTGCGGATTTGAGGCAGGAGTAAATCCTGTCTGTGTCTACGGTGCTCAGAGGAAGACAGAAATGCATTACTCATGCACCACCTTATCAGCTAAAAGAGTTTGGCTATTGGTGCGCAATTAGATGTGCCAATCCTTTACTTAAGAAAGAGTAGTGAAACAGCCGCTATGTTGGGTGGGCTCTGACAGACTCAGCATTGCCAGGGTGTTTAAATGTTTTTGTTTGTGCTGTGAACCACCGGGACCTTTCATAAAAATCACATTTGTAACATGTTGTCGAAATGTATAAGTGTTAACATTTACAAGCAACGTACTACAATAATTTAATTTACAACTTAAAAAAATGATTTTACACTGTTTTCACAATCCAATCAAATCCCATTGCAATCAAGCCCTGCCCTGCAATTATTACCCACTGAATATTCTGTATCCTGACTTAGAAATACCTCACATGTAGTTAAATGCATTGCAAATGCTTTTTGTATGTTTGTTATTTGTTTGAAGCTAAAAGTCATTATGTGTCTTTGTGGTTGAAGATACTTTCTGATAACCCAAAGATTGTGAGGTCAAAGCCCGGAAATATTCATCATTACCTATCACTTCTAAAAAAAATCTGTTTATCATAATGTAAAACAATATGTAAAAATGCAAGACAGTAATATAATGACTTGAGCAAGTATTTATGTTAGTCTGATTTATGTAGTGTATGATCTTTAACTGGGCAGTAAGTTGTAGATCCTACAAAGTCGAGGACAGAAATGTGTTTTAGGGCGAGACACTTGGCTGACAAATATTAGCGTGCAGTGATGAAGACACACTGAGTGAATTCGACTGCTGAGAACAACAGATGTCACTGCTGGAGACGTCCTTGAAATGACACAGGGATTACAAAATTGATTTGCTCAGATTTGCCCTATTCAGGGGTGATCCAATTAGTAACACACAATTATTTAAGATGCAACTTGCTGACCTTTGCCCTCTTGCACCTTTGACCCTGCATGTGCATTAGGCACAGTGAGTTTGTGATGTCATTAGCGATACACATATTTTAGAAGAATTAATTTTAAGCTTATATTTAATATGAAATATAATGACTTGAGCAAGTATTTATGTTAGTCTGATTTATGTAGTGTATGATCTTTAACTGGGCAGTAAGTTGTAGATCCTACAAAGTCGAGGACAGAAATGTGTTTTAGGGCGAGACACTTGGCTGACAAATATTAGCGTGCAGTGATGAAGACACACTGAGTGAATTCGACTGCTGAGAACAACAGATGTCACTGCTGGAGACGTCCTTGAAATGACACAGGGATTACAAAATTGATTTGCTCAGATTTGCCCTATTCAGGGGTGATCCAATTAGTAACACACAATTATTTAAGATGCAACTTGCTGACCTTTGACCTCTTGCACCTTTGACCCTGCATGTGCATTAGGCACAGTGAGTTTGTGATGTCATTAGCGATACACATATTTTAGAAGAATTCATTTTAAGCTTATATTTAATATGAAATATTACGTGGTTTGCCACTGTTTCAAAGTTCTACTATCTATCTTTCATCATAATATATCGTTAAATTGTGTAAAAGTAACAAATTGTCAACTTTTGGGATCTAATCCACCTACCTGAGCATTTAAAGATATTATGAATTATTTGCAACCCATTTCATTTCGAAAATGCATCATTTCAAAGTAAAACGGTGTATTCAATGTAAAAAAAACAAACTGTAGGATAGAACTTGATTTTTTCCCAGCAGGAAATTATTTGATGATACAAAGTGGGTGTTTACCATATGGCATTTTCTTTGTAGCAAAAATATATTTAGAATATATGCAAAATGTATTGTGAACAGCATGTAATTTTTGAAATGTAAATTTCATTTAAACCTTCAAATGCCAAAATATAAAAATGTAAGAAAATGCATTCATTTTATGTGAACACAAAATGTATTTTTTACAATATATTTTGGACAATTTAAATACTGACATTGAAAATATATTTAAAAAATTGTCAAAATTATATATGAGGAAATAAGTACATTTGAAAATATTTTTGAAAATATATATATATTTTTCTATATGGCTTAAGTGTGGCTTAGGACACGTCAAAAAAAAAAAATTTGTTTTAGAGACATGTTTCATTTTTGTCTATGATATTATAAAGACAAATGTAAATATGGTCCATTTTGATTTTATGTTGAATTTAAACTCATATATAGCCATAGCTGTTAATGCATGTGTCTTATACTGCCAACACGTGGAATCCATCAAACAAGATTTACCAAACCCATTCACCCTTCTTCTTCCAATCATTTCCATCTTTCCTCTATCCTATTATTACAGGTGTCAACGGGATGCAAAATAAGATTCATTTGATGGAACATGCTTTTTATTGCAGTAAATATACAAAGGCCTGATTAATCACTTGGTTTATTGAAGTGTTACCTGCACAACCTGCCCTCATTTGCATCCTCGGTGCCCTTGCTAGGATGCCATTGCTTTGGCTGCCGGCCGGCATACACTTTGCTTGGCAAAAGTCTGGAGCTCCTCCAGCTCCTCTGTATGGCTGGCAGGCGGGCGGCCCCTGAGAGTCAGGATTGTGTGATAACACTTTGAAATGATAGTTTAGCCCAGGAGAGCACTTGACACGCAATATCTTCCCCGCTTCGATCAACAGGCAAAGCAAGCTCAGAGCAGGGTAAACATCGGCTCAGGGCGTAGACAACTGGCGAGATCCAGAGGAAAGAGCGCTCATCACACGGCGAGATGCAGAAACGCATCCGGTCCACCGCACAATTACCACTCTGTCCATCACGGGTCTGATCACCAGAGGCTTTTCTCACCTGCCGCAGATGCATTTATTCTCCTCTTGGCCTGTCTGTGTATTCAGCCTCGACAGCTGCAAATAGACAACAGGTAATGTATTGACAGTCTTAATAAAGAGTGTTGGCACTGGATATAAATCACGCAGTGCTGCATGTTTATTTGTAGGGGCGACTCTCACCTCTTTGTCATATTAATAGTTATCCAGATGAGACGAAGAAGGTGTCAAAGGAATGACGAAAGGTGTACTCACACTGAGAAAACAACCAATTGTGAGTTTACACTGTTTTCTTCATATCTCATGCACAAGTCGTGCTGTCACTTTCACTAGACAAAGACGGTTAGGCCCAAAATAACTCAACTGATGGGTCACAAGCTGTTTTCTGTTCTGAAATGGGTCATAGACAGCTGGGAAAAACAACGCTATATATAAAATACATGCACTACACTACTGTTCTAAAGTCTATTTATTTTATCAAAAATACAGTAAAAACAGTACTATTGTGAAATATCATTACAGTTTCAAATAACTGTTTTCTAATTGACTATATTTTAAAATGTAATTTATTGCTTTGCAAAGCTGAATTTTCAGCATCATTACTCCAGTCTTCAGTGTCACATGATCCTTCAGAAATCATTCTGATATGCTGATTTGCTGCTAAAAAAACAAAAAAAGCGAGCAACAAATATTTTGTTGCTATTGTCGAAAACTGTGAGTCCAATTAAACTCTAGTTTTAAATTAACCTGTCAGATGGTTGTAACCTGTACAGTAGAAACTAAGTTTAGTCAATTAATGCAGATGCTGTGTGACATACCTTCGTTCTCCAAAACCGTGAACAAAACTATCCAAATTAAAAATACAAGAAAATACAACCCTGACTACATGAAGCACTGGTTCACTTGCATTGAGGATAAACATAGTTTGAAATTTAAATTTTGTGCAATAAACAATTGTGGAATTGTATTGGAGTATTGGATTTGAGTTGAGAATCTAGTTAGAATGGTAAAATGTTTATAGCTAGCTAGCTGAACAATAACAATCCAGCTTAACGCAAACTCTATCGCCGCCTACAGGACTGAGAGAATGCGCATTAAGTATGCACAACATCACTGTGCACTCGCACTGGCAATATGCATGCATAGTCATGCAAGCAAAAGTTTGGCCATTGACGTATTCTAGACAATAACCATTCATATATCTATGAAAATGCTGACTAATTGACATATGAAACCATTAAAGGTGGGGTAAGCGATTTCTGGTAGCCAATGTTGACATTTGAAATCACCAAAACAAACACGCCCCTACCCCAAAAGGGTCTCGCCCCTATTTTGATAGCTCCACCCCACACATACGTACGCAACCCAGGCAACGATTAGTTCTGTGAAACAAAGCAAAACCAATGTTACACCGTGTCTACACCGGACGCGAGTGGCGCGGTGCGACAAAATACTATAGAACTCATTATAATCAGTGATGCTGTCTACACCATAGATTTATATACATATCTATGGTCTACACTGGATGCGGCACGGCACGACACGACAAATCCCCGACAGAAAACTGCTGCTACGTTCTATTTATGACGAATTGCACAAATTTCAAATGATTTTCAACGGTCGCTTTGTCACGTTCAGTGTACTAGACAGACTAGCTGTTGCAGCGCAGACACGGTGTTACTCACCTATCGAGAAGAAACAAAGCAACCTCAGCGTCCGATCGCAGGCCTTCCGTTCCTTGAGTTCTCTCCAGCGCTGGAAAGCTGATCCGATATTTTCACGGGTCCTACTTCTTGCCTTATTGCCTTAAACCTTCTTTTGTTCCGCAGACGTTTTCCTCTTTTGTTTTTTATCTGCCATCTCTATCTTTCTGTCGCTCGGCTCGGCTAATGTCCGTCCCGTGCACTGAACGCTCTCTCCTCCACATCATGAGTAGACACGTCCCTTACTGCTGATTGGCTACAAGTTTGTTTTGCTATTTGGCCCGAATCAGTTTTCTAAAGCGTTTTTTTTTTAAAAAGCTTACCCCACCTTTAATTGCTTGTTTTTATGTTACTTTTAGGGGTGGGTGATGGTGTGCAGATGTTTCGCTTGCAACTATTTGCTTCAAAATAAATTCTTAAATATTCTAAAATATTCATTATAATCAATGCCTCAAGCCTCGTCAAATCCAGCTACTAGTTCATAATCACTTGACCAGCAGTAATGCTGAACAGACCACTGTTTCTTTCAGCAAACAAATATATGTTGTATAATAGGTCTGTCAGAAGACAGAACAGAAAAATATATATATATATATTTAATGTTAAGTATACTATACATACTTATAGTAGGAACACATATACATTATTAAATAAGTACTACTTCGAGCACTGTTCCAGACTAATGTTGTGCAGCACTCTTTAAACTTTGAGTGTGAATTTTCCCAGATGTTTTATTCGAGAAGGGTCTGTCTGAGACTTCATTCGACCTTCACAGCACAGAAACATCCACGGCAGTGGTGAGGGTGGACTGAAAGTGCTTGACAGCTTACATTTACGGAGATCACCGCAACCTTGGCTGTGTGCAGTCATCACACCAAGGACTTTACTGCTCCAGAATCCATAAAAATTATAGAAAGCCAGAATGTTTTAAAGGGGTCATATGATGCGATTTCATTGTAAAAATCGACGCGTTTCAGAAAGGCGGGGCATAGAGGAGAAACAATAATGTACAGTATGTGGAAAATAATGTGGATTTAATTTTTTTTCTGTTTCTATCTCACAATTCTGACTTTTTCCACTCAATTGCGACATTACATCTCATAATTTAGACTTTTCTTCTCAGAATTGTGAGTTAACATCTCACAATTCTTTTTTTGTTGTTCGAAATTGTGAGTTTATAGCTTGCAATTCTGAGAAAAAAGACAGAATTGTGAGATATAAAATCAGAATTGCAAGAAAAAATAAATGTGATATAAGTCCCAATTGACCCTTCGTCGGGAGTTTGATTGACAGGTGATCTGACCAATCATTACGCCGAATCTGCCATTTTGTCCGACAAACAAATCAGACAGGAGAGTAGATTAACGTTGGTGGACTTGAACTTGAAAAATGGTGTGTATTGACGTCTTTCCACAGTTGAAACAAGATATCTTCTGATGTTCATGTTTATTTTGTGCTATAACTAGTAAAGAGGAAGAGATGATCGGTTCATGTGCCGCTTTCTACAGCGATCTGACATGACACATTAAAGAGCCACAAACCTGCTCTGTCTTGTCTGTCGGCGTGTTGTCAGTGTCCTCTTTGCTCCGCAATGTATTTTTCACTGCGTGAGAACATGATGTGTGGTGTGAGAGTGCCATTGTTTGTAGGACATAGCAACAGTAACTAAGGGGGGCGGGTCTTTGCGAAGGGTCAGTTACCTCTTTTTTAGTTTTTTATCTCACGGCAGACACAAGTTTCCATACTTTTATGCATTCCAGCACAGTTCAACCAGTGGTGTGAGTTTGGGGCGGGGCTATCTGTTTTCCTGACCAATAGTAGATGGTCCATTTGAAAACAGTGATAATTTTTACATTACACAGAATTACACGTTTCTTTTAGAAAAGTTCAGCTAGGAAACCCATTATTTTGAAAAGTCTAGCCAATAACAGTTATGTCGACACGTCCGACAGCTTATTAGCACCATAACAATGATTTGGAGTATATCTGAGGCGGATTTGCCATAATTAGATTGTCTCTCTCTCGCCCTCCTGCTGCACTCTTTCATTTGAGTGAAAGATACACAATTTCACTTGTTCCTCTTCAGCCCGTAAATACGTTATTAATGAGAGGATAATTTTTTATGGCGTGTCATGATAGCAATAAATTACAGAATATTTGCCAGAATTAGTTACTGCCAGGAACGCTAGCGGCCAGATGGCTGGTATTTCCAAATAAGAAAAGGGAAATTAAATAAATAAGGATGGAGATGAAACAACAAGACATGCTGCAAGGACACAAAACCTGCCTTTTTTTAATCAGTGAGTATTTTTAGCCTGTTTTACATTATTGTGTTTGTCAGTTAACAACACTTAGCAGTAATGGTGTCACGTGCTAACCTGTGATAACATTTACTCTCACTTCTCAATAATTAACAGTTCTTGATATCTGTCCCTCTGGAGCATTTGCACATTATAGCTAACAGCATTTTAATTATCCTTCATTAAAATATACGACAGTTTGAAAACCCGACATGTTCTCATTGGTATTCATATAGGTATTTAGCACACATACATTTTAGCACAATTGGATAGGCACTGAACTATATGATGTTACACAGTTTAAAATGTAAATGTGAACGAATGGGATTGCATCTGAGGTTTGAATGCCAAGAGTCAAGTAAATCCAGTTCAGACCATTTTCTGAGGATTCGTTAAGTATGTACCTACTGCATGTAAACAGATTTACATTTCAGATACTGTTAAAACATTGATCTTGTACATTTCATTGTACAAAATGTACGTGTATACTTTATGATTTTGCAGAGTTTATCTTTGGTTAGCTTTGGATGCTAGTAGGGACAAAATTATGAATATATCTAATTAATTATAGTGCTGTTTAAATTAAGTTTGTGTGAATCATTGTTGCTATTGTTAACTGAAATAAAATAAAAATATTAAAATGTATTTGGTAATTGAAATAAAATATAAATATTAGATGAAATACTAAAAATTAAAAAATTAACAAAAACTAAAAATGTTTCCTTTCCAAATAACTGAAGTAAATACAAAAATTACTAAAACTAAAACTAAGATAAAATAAAGTTAAGTAGAATAACAAATGTAAAATTACTAAAACTAAAATTAAAATGAAAACTGAGAATATTACAAGATAATATATATATATATATATATATATATATATATGTGTGTGTGTGTG
>NW_015548227.1:1172313-1179741 GCF_001515605.1 Sinocyclocheilus anshuiensis | reverse complement strand
TATATATATATATATATATATATATATATATATATATGTGTGTGTGTGTGTGTGTGTGTGTGTGTGTGTATACATATTTTGCTTATTTTATAATATTGGTCAAAACGGCAACAAAGATAACATAATTTTTAGCAGTATTATTTATAATCTAAACATCTCTCGCTTTCTCTTTGACAGTCTGTAATCTAGAGCAACTAATTCCTCCCTTTCCTTTGGGCATCATACAGCTGCGTTATTGTTTTCTTCCCACTTTTTAGAGGACCACAAGCTGCCATAAACCCGTATCCATAAACCAGCTGTCCCAAGATCATGCTAAACTTCCCGGCACTCAAGTTCAGTCCATTTGCATTTGACTTGAATTTGAAACGTGCAGCGCTCATATTAATTTAATGAAATTATAGCATTTTAAAGTGTAATCGTCACATTAATCCATTTTGCAATTCTTGTCTTTCCATCCCCAAATGTAAGACCTCTTGAAATTATAATGAAGACTTTTCTTATTACATTTAAGGTATTTAAGACTTTTTAAAAACTAAATTGAAGATTTTTTTAAGGACGCCCTGTATTTAAAACACAATAGCTTAAGGAAAAAATGCTTTGGTGGACACACTAAGTCTAAGGAATAGTGAAAGCAAATAGGAGGATTTTTTTTTTTCTTTTTCAGCAGGATGCAGTCAGAACTTTGAGGTGTTTTGATGTGTTTCTTGAATATTGTCAAGGATTCTGTGTTCTGGACAGGATTGGGAAGATCATTCCACCAGTGAATGAGAATGTTCTGGAAAGCGTTTTTGTGCCTTTCTATGATGGTACAAAGAGGCGACGTTCACTCACCGACCGTAAGAGAGTGAGTGGAGGTAGGGGGATGCAGAGCCATGGCTGTTCTGTATGCGTGCATCAATGTCTTGAACTTGATGCGAGTCGTAACTAGTAGCCATTGCAGAGAGATACACAGAGGAGTGATGTTGGCTCTCTTGGGCTCATTGAAGACTAGTTGTGCTGCTGCATTCTGAATCATTTGTGCTGCAATATAACAAAGAGTGAAAAATTTAAGGGGGTCTGAATACTTTCCGTACCCACTGTATATATATATATACACATACTCAACGATTTAGAAATTAATTTAAATAAATGAAATTACGTTTAAATAGTGGTCACAGATCTTTGCATTCAACAAATGGCTTTTCCCAGGTGTTGGCCGATAAAAGAACATGTTCATAAAAACATATTTTCAAAGCCATGCTAATGGTTTGGACCCTAGAGGTTTTTTGCTGTGTAGTTCTCTCAATGTCACAATAAAAGAAGCTCAAGCTCCCTGCTTGGTTTGAGTCCGTGTCAGAGGTCAAGTGTTTGAAGTGAAAAGCCATGTGAAAATCTCTATTGTATGGAGAAGGGCGAAGCGGACAGACTCTCTTTAACAGTTAGTAGAGTTGGTACAAGGTCTCTCCTTCACATCTGATGTGAAGAAATGCAAACAGTCTGTTCTAACAAAACTAAGAAAAGAGTGGCACAACTCTTTCTCTGTCTTTAAGACATGTTAGGTTGTTCTTACAAGAGAAATAGAATATTTGCTTCTCAGATACTGTATGTACAATTGTTAATAACAAATTTCAACAAAATTGATTAAAGTTTGAATTTGTTTTAGTTTAATTTAATCTTCATATATTTTATATGCATACATTTTATTTAAATGTATAGTATGTAGTACAGTATATAGTATTTTATTTAGTTTTAAATCAAAGAATTTTAAAACCTTAAAATGACCTAAATTTAAGGCATAGTGTAAAAATGGTCATCGTGCAAGTAACCTTGACTAACATTAAACTGCACTTCAGAAAATAAAAAACAATTGCAATATGTATAATACAATATGGCCTTTTAAAAGGTTTGGAAGAGAAAGGAAACAGTCTAGTTAGACTATTTGGGCATATGGATTATAGTGTGCAAAAACAGTCTAACCTCTTAAATTAAGGTGACTGACTCTAAGATTTACATTTATGTTTATAATATTACTTATGCGCAGTGAAGCTCGTGTGCCTGGAATTGACTTCTCAAAAACACATTAGTGTGGGTTGACTGCTTTGGAAAATTGCTGACCTTTCCCACCTTGTAGCAACTAACACAGTTCTGTCACTGTAACATCTGAAGTGGCCAATAAAGTTTAATCATCCAAACATTCATTCTTCCATTAACAAAGTGCAGAGCCGCCTCTAATGGAGTGAGGGTCAGGACTCTCTGCTTGTGTCTCTATGCAAGAGCTTTCTTCAACACGATGCACACACACACTAACACACAAAACACTCTCAAACATACACTCACATTACTTACAAAGCTGTCTCTAAAATCGAAATGAGCTACGTTCAGAGCTGTAGTAAAATGGCACAAATCATTTGAGTTATTTTAGTTATTTTATACTGTGACGAGTGTCCCGAAGCTTCATCAGCGTCGCCCTGGAAACAAGCGAGGAGCACCTGGCCATCATCATCACAGGCTGATCGGTCACAGCTGCACCTCATCAGGCGGCTGCTACATAAACGACGCAAGCCCTGCCATCTAGGAGATTCCTCCATGAGACTGAGCACTAACTCGCCCTCTCATTTTTCCCACAGAAAGCAGCGTGTGACCGACCAGCCCCCCAGGAGCACTGCACGGACCCTCTGCACTGGGAAGACGGAAGAGAGCACTCACGGCACCGGAGCACCTACCTGGACCTTTCTCACTATCACCCATCCCCCCAATAAATCCACCCTCCGGGGTATTGATTGAGATTACTTGTCATGTGATTCTTCACCCCGTTACAATACATTTCCAGCAACAGCAATATGATAAAAGACACCTATGTTCAATGTAGTTACATTAATTAATAGTAACCGCAATAGACAATATTTACATGAAACAATATTGTTCAGTAGTACAACTTTAGGCCATTTATTATCACCAAGGAACGTAGTGGCAAATAAATCAATATTCCATGTCCACATATTTAATTTGGTTGAAATTATTTTTGAATTTGACCTGTAAATTAACTCAAAGCTTCAACTAAAAAATAGCAATAAGAGACACTTCAACAGCATTACAGTAACATTAATGTTAGTTCACAATGTGATACTTAAGACAAGAAAGTAGCACCTGAAACTATTAAAAACATAAATTAAAATAAAGTTGAAATAAATAATTTTTATTTATTTTTGTTTAGAAATTATATTACTAAATGTTTACAATAAATTAATGAAATAATAAAAAATATTTAATAATATAAACTATTTATATAAAAAAAAAATAATAAAAATGACAAACAAAATTACTAAGTATTAAAGTGATAAAAAATAAAAATATAAAAATAAAAGCAATTTAAATATTAATAAGAACTATAGGATGTAAATACCCTTGAAATACATTTGTTTCATACTAAGTATACTACAAATATATTTACATATTTATGTACTTAATAAAAATACCCTGCAATTGTACTTTAGACGTCTGCCAAAAAAAGTATATTTGATTGTGCTAAAGTGGAACTATTGCAAGTATTCTTTAGGTACACTTTAAATATCTTGCATTTAAAGGCCAATATTATCCAAAGATCTTACAATCAGCATCAGAAGTGACATTAAAACACGTTTTAAGCTTAATATTAAGAAATGTGCATTGTGCACAAGTAGTACTCCAAAAAAGTTTCATTCAAATTTTTATATAGGTCTCGAACGATATGTCAGTAAATATGTTAAAGGGGTCATATGGTGTTGCTAAAAATAATATTATTTTGTGTATTTGGTGTAATGAAATGTGTTTATGCGGTTTAAGGTTCAATCTGGAACAGTGTTGTAAATACAACTTAACCACTGATTTCTTGAGCGTCTTCACAACATGGTGGCGGCGGTGGCAGCAACAATAAAGTTACGCCTTCTTTCTTTGCGTTAACATTTGGGCGGTGTTATGCAAATCTTCCCACACACTGACGTAGACATGTGGGGGCGTGTTTAAACGAGGCGTTTTAGGAGGGCGTGGACCAGTCTTAATTTTTATAAAGAATATCTCTTTGGGTTTGAGACTTTAGTCTTTGCAACTTTAGGGATTTATCTATTCACGAACAGCTTGTAACACTCCAAAGAGAAAGGAAAACTTGAAATCGCATCATATGACCCCTTTAATAGATTTGAACTATACCTAGTATGAAATAAATGTATTTGAAAAATATTAATTTTTTACTAGGGTAATACTAAAAAAACTCTCTGAAGCCTTTCTGCCATTTTATAAAAGCAATAAGGCAATCAAGACCATGTGATAATGTGAATTTACGATGGTTTAATTCTGTTGTGTACCAAACAACACTCCATTCTCTTCTCATACATTTTATCCCCTTTTGTCTTATAATTACTGTTCTGGCTCGCTGAAAACTCTCCATCCCTGCGTTCCTCTCCTTTTGCCTTTCCTTTATTCAATGCATAATCAGAGTGCTGTTCAACAATCCATCCTCTGGTCTGAAGGAGGTCTGGGTTGGCGACAGCCAGCTTAGGCTGCGATGGAAACAGTGATTATCTCAGTGGGATGCCCTCTTAGAGTGAGTCAGACTCGACCCTTGGTGACCCGTGCAGCCCGTCTCTCTCTGTTTGGAGGGCAGCTGAAGTCAATCTCCATTTGAGGATGGGGAAATTTTGGATGAAGGAAGACGCGCCTCAAATTTACTCGCGTTTGCCGGGGTTGATGTGTCCCACTGCAGAGACTCCTTTCATCTTTCACATTTGTTTCTGAGCTGCGTAACTTTTGAGTCTGTTTGAGTGATGATGAGTGGCAGGTCGTGATGGACGGAGGAGAATAAACACTGGTTGAGATGCGGGGCGGTTCTTACGGTGTGTTTGGAGGTGAGAGAAAGTGGTTTGGATAAGTTTAGCATTGGCAGGCTGCCTTTAGGGCAGAGCTGTGATCAAAGACTAGACGGCAGGTCAGAAAGAAAAACAAAGCTCGAAGCTCTGAAGTCGAAGATGCAGTTAGGAGAATAGACAGACTGAGATGTTAAGAGGATGGGGTCACATGGAGGCCACGGAGATCAGGTGCGGTTTAGTGTGACTGGTGATCGTCTGTAAACAAAAATAACACATACTTTATCATATAAATAATCATAATAGCATCTCTATCTGGCGGACTCTAATCTGATTGGCTGGCTTTATATAAATAAGCAATAAGGACCCATAGGTTTTTCAGTCTACCTATAAAGAAAGTGTTTTTTTTTTAGCATCATTACATACTATTATAGTTTTTATTATTATTTTAAATTAGTTTTTATTTTTATACTGTATTTTCTGTTTTGACTTTAATTTTAGTTAAGGTTTTAGTTATTTTGTTGTGTGCTCTTGACATTTTTATTCATTTTTGTTTTATTTTAAATATTTGTATACTATTTAATTTTTATTTATTAGTTTTAGTTTATTTAGTTTTTGTTGTTTTAGTACTTCAGCTAAACAAAAATGATTTAAAAAAAATGATCGATTTTTTAATATATATATATATATATTTTCAGTTACATTTATTAACATTTGAGTTAACATTTTTTACTATAATATTATTTTATTATTTAGTAACAAAGTGTTTTTTTATGTTTTTTTGTTTTAGTTAACGATAATATCCCTGATATATAAGAAGTTATATAAAAGGAACATTCTGTGTTTAATGCAAATTAAGCTTGATAGCATTTGTGGCATAATATTGATTACCACAAAAATTCATTTAGACTTTTCTTCGCCCTTTCACCCCCTTTTTCTAAAAAAAAAGAACACCTATATTGAACACTTATAAGGACACTTATATTGTACTCGTATAACCACAAGACATAAACAATATATTTGTTAACATGATTTTAGTGTGAATATTTCACTTGCTAACCTTTTAGTTTATACAATTTTACAATGTCTATGACAACGTAACTATAAAAGCCTAAAACAACTGTAAAAATGACAAAAACATCTCAAGTAATACAAAAGTTTTAACATAAGAAATTATTAATTCATAATTTTTGCTTTTTTTAAAGAAAAGAGGAATGACGAAAAGAGGAACCCAGAATATTCCTTCAAGCACTTTTGAGGAAGGACTAATCATTGGTTAAAGATCTTTAACCACTAAACCACATCTTAAAGGAAGGGTAGGTGATTTCGGAGTGACTAGCAATAGCAAGCTAGCTTTGAAAGCATAAGATCCCACCTTCCCTGCGTAATCACTCTCCAAAGCCACACCTCCTCCGAAACACATGACCGCGCACAGGCAGAGCAGAGGCTAACCAGTGACATGAGAGACGGCGTTGGTGGAGGGTTGAATGTAACACTGTCAGATTACCTCATGTCTCATTCACCGGTGAGAAAACATTACCGTACAAAGCTCATAATATTACAATAATAACCCCTAATAACTAAACATTCAAAAGTTTTCCCAAGTTCATGTTCCTTTGGTCAATATATATATTTTCTAACTCAGTGTGGGAGAGAATTGTCCTTTTCCAGTCTAAAGTGTCTTGCAGTGCAACCATCTGTTATGAAGACCTTGTCATTTCGGGACACAGCAGGTTGTTTGTTAAAGCTACATTTTATAAGATGAATTATGATATACTATATTCAAAACACCTGTGGTGTTGTGGAATAACTAGATAATTGAGGGCAAAGAACAAAACTACATCCGTCATCGTCCCACACCTTATCACTATAAATTATTGTTCATAGCATGTGATATTCAGTTGTGTTGACTGATTCAGGTCTGATAATGTATTTCCTTATGGATTCATTATTTCTTGTCCCTTTTTGTTTGTTAAATTAAGAAAATACACCTGCCAATCAATCACAGTTATTTTAGTGATATGCAGCTAGTGCTCACAAAGATTAGTGATCAATAAATATCACTCAGAATGATTGTAACAAGCCATAAAGGAAAAGAAAAAAGGTGGAAAGGCTGTTTGAAATTGACCAGGCGAGCCTGTCAGAGCCAATTAGGTGCATTATTGTGATTGGTTGAATAAAAGATTGAATTAGATGGTGATCTTGTTTGTATTGCACTTGCTATTGTGGACAAGATGTTTGACTATTTGACAGTTATTAGAAATGATTGGCAAGTAATTTGAATGAAAAGTCATGTCTTCACTGCACTGAATGAGGCAGATGTTTCAAACTACCGATCTGCCCACAAACTTCAACGCTTGTTTTTCTAAATATAGGTGAATGTCGTGAAAACATGTCTGGATAATATTTCACCCCAGAATTAAAAGAAACATATTTAATATATATATATTTTGCATGAAGAAATTCTTTTTTTAGTATGATTTTTTTTTCTTCTGTACAATATTTGTATTAAAGGGTTAGTTCACCCAAAAATGAAAATTAGACTGCATTTTACTCACCCCCGAGGCATCCTAGGTGTATATGACTTTCTTCTTTCAGACGAATCCAGTCG
>NW_015548227.1:1150341-1172091 GCF_001515605.1 Sinocyclocheilus anshuiensis | reverse complement strand
CACTCAGCGGGTGTTGCATGCATGGATGGGCGATTTTTATTTAAGTTCTTTTGGACTGAAGCAATGCAACACCTGCTGAGTGCCATGAAACAGCTTGAAAGATCAAAGACAATTTTTAATATAACTCCGAATGGATTCGTCTGAAAGAAGAAAGTCATACACCTAGGATGCCTCGGGGGTGAGTAAAACGCAGCCTAATTTTCATTTTTGGGTGAACTAACCCTTTAACAACATGTATTAAAATCAGCATATATTAAAGACAACACAAATGTGTAGGCCTGGAAATACTGTTAATTAAAAATGCAATGTTGTACTACTACAGAAATTAATTTTGAGGTTAACTGTGCTTTTTTTGTCAAAAAAGTCATGACAATATAAAAAGTTCTGTTCTCACTAGGATTCATTTTCTTTAAGCCTGTTGAATGTAATTTTGAACTTGTTTAGACTTTAATATTTTTTACTTAAGTAAAGTAAAATATACTACATGAAGCATTCTAAATTTATACTTGAAAAGTAATAAGTTTTAATAATGATGCAAGATAAATTATAAATCTGTTTGATCCCGTTATAGCAACAATTAATCTGCAATGGTAACATCATGAAGGGATTAACATAATTTCTTATTGTTTATTTGATTTTGAGGTGAAATGCGGATGGTTTATGGCAGAGTTTCTGAGGTTCACCAATATATGTCTGCATATAATTAAAAATATCAATAAACGTGGCCCTCTAGAAATCAAAGAAAGGAAATCCAATCAAGACATTTCTTTCATGCACTCTGATAATATTGGCTTTGAAAGGTTTAACTCAAAATTCAATTATGGAAAAGCAGTCCACACAGTTAAGTGATGCGACAAACTTATTATTATGCACTTTTTCCCACTCTCAGACATGTCTGCTGATATAAAGAAATATACAGAGCAGATACAGTCCTGAGACCCTGGCCCTGTTATGTTTACACCTGTTCCTGGTTTTAAACACAGCATGACAGGCATCCCGCCAGGAAATTAGCTAAAGATAAACGCCTCAGCAAGCAGGTGAGCCATTTCTCTCTGGACTGCTTGATTAATGAAGCCCGCGCTGAGATGGAGCACAACATCAACAGCTCAGAAAAAAAAGAAAAAAACAAACACAAAATAACAGGAAATGTCATTTAAAAGCAGGATTCGTTCAGACATGGTGGTGAAATATGGTTCCTGTTTTTCAACAGATGCCTGCTGGGAAAAAAAAGTGTGGATGGTGGAAAACAGTATAAGATTTTTGAGTCTTTTCAGCAGCTATGAGATTTACACCCCCCAAAAGATCCAGGTCTTTCTTCAACTATGGCCATGTTTGGCCATGTAGAAAATAAACTCATAAAATGCTGTTTGCACCCTCACCACTACTATAATTTGTGTGGACAGACATACATCATGGGAGATTTATGTCATTTTTCTACAGTAGTCACCAGAGTTTTATTCCCATCACAATTATGGATTATGGACTGGTATTTTGGCCTGAATCAATGGTTCATTTTAAAGTTAAAACTCATTAATGATGGATTTGTTTCTTACAAACACGCCCCTTTTCACTTCACAAGCCATTAATTGATGGACTGGAGTGGTGTGGATTACTTGTGGATTATTGTGATGTTTTTATCAGCTGTTTGGACTCTCATTCTGATGGCACCCATTCACTGCAGAGGATCCATTGGTGCGCAAGTGATGGAATGCTTACATTTCACCAAATCTGATGAAGAAACAAACTCATCTACATCTTGGATGGCCTGAGGGTGAGTACATTTCCAGCAAATTTTCATTTTTGAGTGAACCATTAATATATTAAAATAAAAATCATCACTTGGAACACAAAAGTGTCTGTAGTTGAAGAAAAACTACAAAAAGAACTGAAACAAAACACTCAACTACTGAACTTTAACTATTCTATCAATCCCAATCAAATTGCGAAAATCAATTGTGATGAAGTTATGTTTTCACACATCTCACCCATTGGACTCATTGGTGCAATAATACAAATAAACATTCAGAACAAATCCGTAGCATTCGTGTATTCAGGCATGAGGGATTATGAAAACCTTGTGATATTTCAATCCAAATCCAGCCAACTGCAATCATATTTCCTTCTGCTTTAAGAAGCGAGCGTGCTCCTCTCCAGTGAGTTTTGAGTTAGCCGCTCACAGCTGTTTACCATGCGATTAACGCCGTCCCCTCCATCCTGTTTCTTGTCAGTCCGTGCACACATGTACAGAGCAAACAGCATCTTTTATGTTGTTGCACAGTGATCGTCGGCAGCTAGGAAAGCTTTGATATGCCTAACTGATCGATATGGCCTCCATGCAAATTAATATGCGAGTTGTGATGTGACCCTACTCGCTTTTTCCTCACCTCCCGGGCTGAACTCAGGTGTCTCCCTGCTCTTTTCCCATGCTCCTTTGCACATGCACCATAAGCTTTAAATCTTCTTGAAAAGGAGGGACTGATTAATTAACAATGAAAAGTAAGAATTTAAAGTTTGAGATCAGTGTAGGCTGTTGTTGAAACTACTTGCAACTAAACTATACTAAGTTCCTGGATTAACAGCAATAACGGCCTGGTTGACATTACCTATTTGTTAAAACATTATGTGTAATAATTAATCACTATGAAGGCAGAAGTGTTTGGTTTAATCAATGCAATGCCATGTCTGGGTCAAAATTGCCTCATTAATTTGATAACAATGAGTGCAAATATTTTGCACACAATTAATTGTTCTCTTCCAAAACCTAGTGCACTAGACACTATTTTAAGGCAACGTAATCATACTCTGATGTGAAGGCTGTTTCAAAATGTACACAAGTTTGGGGTCAGTAAGAAGAAATTAATATAGAAATTAATACTCAGCATAGATGCATTAAATTGTCCAGAAGTGACAATAAATATATTTCTAATGTTACAAAATATTTCTATTTCAAATAAATGCTCATATTCATTAAAAAAATGCTATCATGGTTTCAGCAAAAAATATTAAAATTTTTCAACATTGATAATAACAAGAAATGTTTCTTGAGCATCAAATCAGCATTATAGAAGACTGGAGTAATTATGCTGAAATTTCAGCTTTGCATCACAGGAATAAATTACATTACAGTTACAATAAATTACAATATATTTTTCAGGATTATGGACTAGTCTGTGTGTTTTTGCCCCTGTGACCCAGTTTCTTCCTCATGGTGATTGTGTTAATTTGATTCCAGGTGTGTCTTGTTCCTCCCCAATTATCCTGCCTTTAAAAGCCCTAGTCCTTTCAGTTCTTGTTTGTCGGGTCTACTTGTTGAATGTCTTTCTTGTTCTCGGTTTTCCTGTGGATTATTAAAGACCGTGTTATTCAAGTACTCCTCGTTTCCTCGTTCCTTGCTCCCCGAGTGAATTGTGACAATTTTCGAATTGAAAACAGTTATTTTAAATTATAATAATATTTCAGATTATTACTGTTTTTACTGTGTTTTTGTATCAAATAAATGCAGCCTTGGTTACCATAAGAGACTTCTTTCAAAAACATTTTACTCACCCTGAACTTTTAATCAATAGTGTACATTAGGGTGACCATACGTGCCATTTTCCCCAGATGGTGTTGGATGCCGATTTTGGAATGTTTTTGCTGGGATGGGCATTTAAAAAAATCAGAAATTCGCTTTTGTGCCATTATCTCGGTGTATTAAAGTTAATCTTGTTCGCATTCTGTACAGTTCATGTCTGATACCACAGGCTAGCTTCACGTGTTCATGAGGATTAGGCTAATCATCCCATATAGAAAACATCACAAGTAAAATTAATCATGTTTATAAAGATAAACATGGGTTTATTATAGCCCACTTACAATTTACATTTCAGAGATCATTACAAATAAATTATTAAATGCTTAAACTGAATAAATTTGCATTTGCAGCCATGTGAAAACAGGGGGGGCTGCAGCCCCCTCAGCACCCCTACTTCCCGCGTCCCTGGATAGGCTATTATTACATATCATACGCATCCTATGTACGCGCAATTGCATCGCTTAGACCGTAGATCCCACCTTCTCACAGACACTATGATTGGTCCATTATGTACAATGCCTGCATGTTATTGGTCAAACTACTTTTCGATCATTACCTTCAGCAAGCATGAAAACAGGAAAAAACAAAGCCAAAACAAATCCTGGCAAGGACGCGTCCAGGGAAAATGGCACTTATGGTCACCCTAGTGTACATTCTAATAAACCTATTTTTTTCATAAAAAGAAGAAAAAAACATCACATATATCCTTCATAAGGATCAATCTATGTGCAATATGCTTACATCAAAATGAAGTGTCAAGCAGGGGCGCGGGAAGATGTTTCCGGTTGGGGGTGTTAGGCTAATCATCCCATTTAGAAAACATCACAAGTAAAATTAATCATGTTTATAAAGATAAACATGGGTTTATTATAGCCCACTTACAATTTACATTTCAGAGATCATTACAAATAAATTATTAAATGCTAAAACTGAATAAATTTAAATGAACAAACCTGGCGTTGCATTTGCAGCCATGTGAAAACATGGGGTGCTGCAGCCCCCTCAGCACCCCTACTTCCCGCGTCCCTGGTGTCAAGGCTCCTGTGCATTTTGTCTTGCCAGTGTAGAGCGTTTCAAATCAGTCTGAGGCTCCATTTCAGGTAGGATGTTGCCTTAAAAGGCAGCTGCCTATACAGACAAGACAATGTTTTGGAACTAATTCACCTCTTAATACTCTTGCAGAATATTCAAGGAAGCACATCGGATGACACTGGCAATAATTCAATGCCTTAACATGTCACTATGGTCATTTGTTTAACAACAGCAGTGAAATCTGGGTGCAACATGTCAGAACAATCAACAAATGCAAACATAAGACATCTTAAGAGAGCAATGAAGGCCTTTACCATTTAATCTCTGCAACAGTGACCCATTTCTGCCTCAACTGTGTGGCACGCTGCCTCTCTTGACTGCCAGCGACTCAAAAGTCCTCCTACCCACTCATGACTCACACAGGATGAGAGGAAGAGGAGGCAGAAGTCTGACAGCCTCATTTTCAACCTCACCTGCTTTAAAGAGTTAGTAAGCTCCCTTTACACTGATGCGAAACCAAGTTCATGACTCCATCTGTAGCGCCTCGGGTTGCGTTTCGCACAGGGGAGTCTGACTCCAAATCAGTATTAAAGACACCCTCCACCGGGGAGCTCGCTTTTTGAAGGAGAAAGTGTGACGAAACGAGCCTGCGGGCTTTAAACTCGGTGTATCAGGATGTGTGTGGACGCCGTGGGGTTCCAACAGTTGTCCAAGCACAATGTTAATGATGCAAAGTCGGGGTCATGTGGGTGTCACAGACACGCCAACAGCGCTGAACTCAGACGCGTCTCGCTGAGATCCGAGGACAGGGGCGCTAATAGGATTTCCAGCGCCTTCCGTTTAGCGTGAAGATTTTCTGTTTCGAGTGGGTGAGTGTGTGACACACAGAGTTGATTGTGAAAGGATTTTCTGTTGGTTCTGCTGACTTTGAACAACATTTAAATCAAATTGATGAAAATACACTCCATTTCAAAAACTAGTCAGCTGTCTTTCTGTTTACTGGCTAGTGGCTACATAGGCAGCTACCTTTTAAGATAGCATTCTGAGCTAAATGGAACCTCATAAGTGACTGATGTGAAACGCTCTACATAGGTAGTGCCTATATATCTGTCTGAATGTTAAATATTTATTAGAGTATCTATCTATCTATCTATCTATCTATCTATCTATCTATCTTTTTCACTGAGCTCATTACAGTGCATTATGGGATGGCCTTCACTGCAATGCTGCCATTAATATAGCATTAATATATTATGCTATATACATTAATATAGCAAAAAATTTAAAAAATGCTGTTTATGTAGGTAACTCACAAACATTTGGAACAGAGTAATACTGTCAATTCAACTAAATCAATAAGATTTTTACCTTTTCTGAAGAGTTACTTTTCCATTGGAGTATGCCAAAGTGTTGCTATGCAGTTGCTAAGGTGTTCTTAGTTTTTATCATGTTGCGATGACATTGATAGGATGTTTGGGTGGTTGCTAGGGCATTGCTGTGCGGTTGCTAAGTTGTTCAGTGCATTGTTTCAGTGTATTTGCATGCAAGCCTTATGATTTGAGGTGTCAGTCATGTCTGTAGAACTAACAATGCAAGTTATGCAAGGATTAGGAGTTTGTTCAAATCACTGATTATAATTACAAGGAATAAAAGGTAATAGCTTGTCTTAGCAAACATCATTAATTATATTTCACCTTTCTGAAAGATTTCTTCAGTAATGTATTCTGGGATGTACACATTAGACCGTTATGAGCTTGAAAAACATCATTTTTAAGCATCATCAGATAGTAATAAATAACTTTCTTCCATCTATTCCATGTTCTTTCATCTTTTTGATAACAGACAGCAATTATTGAAACACTCTGCATCATCTATAGCCCATATTTCATAAGCATTGTCTGCTTTATGAGAGCAGAGTGATGCTTAATAATTAAGCACTCATCTCAGTCATTTGTCAAAATGAGCATCTGCAGTCTGTCAGTAAAATGACTGGGACCTGCAGCGTCCTCCTTGTGTTCTCAGCATTGGGAAATGGGGCATTTCAAAGGTTCATCTCTTCAGACTGTGCAAACTCTTCCAAACTTACTACTGTCATTTTCCAGACACAGACTTGAAGCATCTCTGTCTTTCTGACTGTTATCGGCTGGTTGTGGTGAAGGATGGTGTAGATGTAGGAAAATGCTGCCTCTTAGAGGCCAATTCTAGAGACTGAAATGACTTCATTTGAGAAACTGCAATCAATCAAACTTTTAACCCTCTAAGATATTATGTTTATTGATGGAAGTTATAATAACACCCATTTATAAATTAAAACAGCTCCATTATCAACACACACACACACACACACATTATTAATGTACTGTATATATATTTTTATATATATATTTTTTTTTACATATATAAACATTTTTCAATATACATATGTGCTAACAAAGTCAAAATATCACTATATCTTAAAATGAGGGCATATACTATATGGAAATGTTTATATTTTTTGCAATTGTTTTGAAGCTATGTTAGAAAAACTGTATATAGCGGCATGTATTTAACTCAAAGATTCCACAAAAAAAGGAGGAATAAAAAGCACAAATTTTAGATAACACTTTATTTTAAGGACCAGTTCTCACCATTAACTAGTTGCTTATTAGCATGCATATTACTAGCATATTGGCTGTTTATTATTACTCATAAAGCACATATTAATGCCTTATTCTGCATGACCATATGTTAGATCCTTAATCCACCCCATACCTAAACTTAACTACCTTACTAACTATTAATAAGCAGCAAATTAGGAGTTTCCTGAGGCAAAAGTCATAGTTAATAGTTAGTTTGTGACCCAATTTTTTTCAGTGATTAGAAGAACACTAGTAACTAATGGTTAAATGATTAAGAGAGTTGAAATACATTTGTGTTTATCAGTGAGATCCTTAATATGAACAAACATAATAACAACGACCCCCTCTTTGAATGGGAAAAAAATGATAATTGAATATTAAATGCTTCTAATTAATGTTCCTAATGTCACTAATGTGACTAATGTCATCTATTAGTCACATAATGGAATGCTAGCAGGAATTCATTCATTCATTGGGTGGAAATCTTTCACGCTGAAAGCTGGGCCTCACAGCACACTGACGTAATGGAGCTGCGTTACGCTGCTGACTGGCTGTAGGCAACAGAAAAGCCAAACACTCATTCAGTCATTACTCTTAACAGGAGGGGGTATTCTCTCTGATGGATTGGCAACAGCACAAACCAAAGAAAAAGTGGGAAAAAACGAGCAGAGTTCAAGCATGGTTAATGTCTTTGCAGCAAACGCTATACTTTCAAGTCAGACTCCCCACTGCTGCTGTAATTTTGAGATCCATTTTCAAGAAACAAGAAAACACTTGAATGTCAAACATGCAAAATGGATTATGGACCACTGGTTATCGTTTGATTTTGATAAGGCTTTTTGTTTACTGAGGGAGTTAGTGAAGTGAATACACAAAACCTTGATTCACTGCAATTAAATGGTCTTAAATTAAAATCTGTTGACTGACACATCTCAGAGTAAATTAACTGGTTTCATCCAATTCATTGCTCACAGTGTGCCACTCTTATTATTATAAAAGTGTTTTTTCTCGCAAGTTTTATGGTCAACATACGTTTAGGCTGAGCATTTTCAACTGTGTGACTTAAAATTCGCTGACAGGGTTCATAGTTAACAAAAACTACAATTGAATCTAAAAATAAACCATAAAAACATTTTTGTTAGCTACTTGAAATAAAATGAACATGATCTTTTTTAATTTCATCTAGTTGCCAAGGCAACATTTGTCATTTTAATTTAGTTTAACTTGATGTACTAAAATAACTACAAATAAAAACAGAAATAAAAATTAATAAAAACTAAAATGAAAATGGAAAAATATAAAAACAAAACCGGATTCAAATTATTAATAAAAACGTCTAAAAAAAAAGATAAATGCAAATAATAAAATGCAACTATAACTATGTAACTATAATCATGCATAGTTAGGAGGACAGTGAAATAAATCAACTTACCAACATTAAAAAGGAAGAAAAAATCCAATATATTTTTTATTGAGGTCAAAGGTTTTTTGTCCAGCTCCAGTCAAATTCAGTAATTTGGTGCAAATCTATTAATCTAAAACAAATGTAGGCCTATCTATTGCTTGGTTAAAGGTATTCTAATTCAATGTCAACATGAACAGTTGCATGATATGTCCTGACTACAAACAAACAAATAAATAAATAAGTCTCATAAAAATGGGTTTAGCAAGAAAGGATTCATTGTCAAGTTTTCTGTTCAGCCTGTGTCGTATGAGTGATTTTGCAAGTTGTTGGGCCTGTGCAGTTCATGGTGGTATTTTAATGTTATGTTTTTATTTATTTTGGTACTTTTATGTACTTTGGTATTGTGTTGGTTCACCATTTGAAATCTAACGAAGCAAAACCAGTTGAGAACCACTATTTGGACTTAAATTAGGACGATTAACCTTAGTCAAACTAATCAAAAACAATGCTATTTGAAAAATAAAATAATTATTTTTTAATTATTTTTTTAAAAATTCTCAAATTTAAAATCAAAATTAATTTGCTGCATAATTCATACTTTCTTTCAAAAGAACAATGCTAAACAGTAAAATCTTACATGCCACTATGCATTTTTCACCTTCAAATATAATTCAAAGATGTAATCTGTTAATGACCACTTGGGTGCAGCACTACTCTCATCAACATAAGTATTTTTTCTGTATGCTGTCTTGGCAGAGAAAGTTATGACATTACTGAACTATTCAGAAGAGGTGACCAGCATTGGACCCAACTGCAACATACCACTTAAGCTAACAAAAAAACAAAACAAAAAAAAAAAAACTTAGTTATAATTGTAAGGACAGTGTCATTCACTTATTAAGAAGAAGAAGAAAAAAAAAAAGTGGCCCCTGTTCCGAGAAGAAATAGTCATGATGCTTTGGCAACGTGCTGTAGACATATTACAGGAACAAACCCAAAGACCATGATTACCTGTTTCAGGTGTTTCACACAATGATCAGACACCTGTTATATTTCTGCTTGATTTTCATAACATCAAGACATGATTAATAGTTGGATTATCATTATGTGTAGATGAAACATGAATGGTTAATGGTCTAGTTTAATAGTCTAATTTCGAATGATCTGGGCACTAAAAGAAATATTCACTTGAGAAATTAATATTATGGGTAAAGAACTCGTATTTTAGCTGGAAGCAACAGTTTGAAGTTAGAAACGTCTTGATGGTTTTGTTTCTTACAAACACGCAGCTTTTCACTTCACAAGACATTAATTGATGTGTTGTGTGGATTACTTGTCAGCTGTTTGGACTCTCATTCTGACGGCACCCATTCACTGCAGAGGATCCATTGGTGAGCAAGTGATGGAATGTTACATTTCTCTAAAATGTGATGAAGAAACAGATTCATCTACATCTTGCATGGCCTTAGGGTGAGTAAATTATTAGCAAATTTTCATTTTTGGGTGAAATATTCCTTTAAATATGAGCTTGTTTGGAAATCAAGACTTTTGCAAACTCTTTGTTGTACTCTAATGTAGTTGTATTTAACCAATAATTAATAAGTTCTTGGCTGCGGTTAAATATTTAACATCATTCTTTGGTTTTGACATTTCATGTTCTGCAGTCAATGTTTTTTCAGACAGCTTTGGTGGATTTTGAACTAGAAGAGGATTTTTAGTGGCTGAACACAAAGTCTTTAAATGCTTAACTCACTTATTTAAATTATTTAATTTTTCAACATTATTTGATCCTTTTGACTGTTTACCCTGAAACTGGGATGGTAAACTGCACATGATGAAACCTTAAATGATATTTCAGGTTGTAAAATTAAAAACGTGCTGGAAAACTGTTACAGAACATTCCGGAATAGCTGAGGTTTCACTCATTTTCTCTTTCGACATCCATCACCATGTGCTGAAATTTCCCCCAACGCACCCTGTGCATGTTGAGAAATACTCTCGAAATCATTGGATGTAGTTAAATGTGATACCAAGTCAGCAATCCACCAAATGCTTCTGAAAAGTATAGATTACAATGTGAGCATTGAATATATAAGAACTAAAAGCTTCTGTTTACGATTCTTGCAACCTTACAGCCACTTGAGATTCATGCAGCCTTTAGATTTCAATTTACGAGTTTGAAAGGCAAAATTATGATGTAATTCAAGTAATTTTGGTCAGCATGAAGTGGACACATTGGACAATTTCACATTTCTTTCTTTCTGTTTCACTGTTTTAGCTCTAATGCAACAAAATATAACTGTAATTGATTATATAGGTGAGTATTTTTATATAGTAGTAGGTGTGTAGAATGGATACTATATTTTATATCTTTATTTTGCCACCCCATATAGAATGATGAAAAAATGTAGCACAAGATTGCCTCGTAGACTAACACAATGTATAGTAGTTTTATCACTATTCTCCGTCAGCATGAAAATGCACACAAAATAAACAGTCGATGTTCACCGTTTAACTTCCACCATGAATTCTTAATTGATGCCTCTAATTTGAAGTTATTTGCTAGCAATGACATAGCAGTAGCATTCATTCATGCATAATTAAAATGATTATTGGCATAACTTGAAGGCAGAGTCAGACTATACGATGTTGTGGTCAGGATGCTTTCATCAGTTACTATTAAACAACCACATGACTCTAGCATGACACTATCATAAATGAGACTGGCAAAAGCATAGACCTGTTTCAGCTCTCATCCAAACACCAGTCGGAAAGATTACATTAATGACTTCGAAACCAGGCCAAGTCAGTCCAAATAAAACAGACAGTCTATCTTTTGCTCAAATTGAGTACCATCAGGGGTCCAGACGCTCGGTCAAGCACAGCATTCATGAGGAAAAGATCATCCAGGTGTAAAAAACAGGTCTGTGAATCGTGGTGAGATACTGAGATGGGGGTGAGACATACACAGACATTCTCGGCTCTGATTTATCGTCTGGCTAGACTCGGTTTGAGCTAGTCTAATTGTTAATCTGGTTTTACATGCCCCATTTAATTGATGAACTGAAGTCAGAGAGTTCGATTTTTTTTCTTTTTGGCCTTTTATTAATATGAAAATGGAGAAAGAACAGGAACTTTTGAAGACAAGATTGGAAAATGATGCAAACCAAGAAAATTATCCTCAAGCTCTAATTTGAAGTTATTTGCTAGCAATGACATAGCAGTAGCATTCATTCATGCATAATTAAAATGATTATTGGCATAACTTGAAGGCAGAGTCAGACTATACGATGTTGTGGTCAGGATGCTTTCATCAGTTACTATTAAACAACCACATGACTCTAGCATGACACTATCATAAATGAGACTGGCAAAAGCATAGACCTGTTTCAGCTCTCATCCAAACACCAGTCGGAAAGATTACATTAATGACTTCGAAACCAGGCCAAGTCAGTCCAAATAAAACAGACAGTCTATCTTTTGCTCAAATTGAGTACCATCAGGGGTCCAGACGCTCGGTCAAGCACAGCATTCATGAGGAAAAGATCATCCAGGTGTAAAAAACAGGTCTGTGAATCGTGGTGAGATACTGAGATGGGGGTGAGACATACACAGACATTCTCGGCTCTGATTTATCGTCTGGCTAGACTCGGTTTGAGCTAGTCTAGTTGTTAATCTGGTTTTACATGCCCCATTTAATTGATGAACTGAAGTCAGAGAGTTAGATTTTTTTTCTTTTTGGCCTTTTATTAATATGAAAATGGAGAAAGAACAGGAACTTTTGAAGACAAGATTGGAAAATGATGCAAACCAAGAAAATTATCCTCAAGGCATATTTAAAATGTCAATATAAAACATGCATAGAAATTAAAATTAGAGTTTGTAATATAATGATCTTAAAAACTTTTTTTTTTCTTTGGCTTTCAAGTCGTTGTGAGCTTGTGTCATTAATATGTGATCTGCCCTGTGCTTTTGTTTTATGTTTTGTTCAGCACTCTGGTCAGCTGTGCTTGCTGTTTTTAAATGTGCTATATAACTTGAAACTAGATAATTATTTTCAAACCCTTCTGAGAAATTGGACTTCCAACTTTTGCATGTTAAAAATATCCCACAGACTTGCATTTCATGGATGGACTCTAAAGTCTAATGATAATAATTATAATTTTTAAAAACAAATAAAAAAAATAATTCTTAAATAATCTTTTTTTTTGTTTGTTTCCAGTTTGTTTGCTACTTTGACAGTCTTGGTCAAAAGAGCATTTGACTTAGTCATGTGTCTTACATTAGTCACGTGACAACAAGCAAACAGCACATTCCCCGACTGACACACACGAAAATATATCTTTGTATAGTTTATTTTATTTTAAAACAGATAAACAGAAAGCTTGATACATCATATGAGATGATACATAATTGAATATTAGGTAACATAATTGTTGGAACATGAACTAAAACATTTCTAATGAGAACCTACAGACTCCGCGACCACTTTAAAGACATTATTTGTGATAAACAGTGCCTTTCAATGCAGGCTGAATCCAATTCACCAAGACAAATCATAAGTGCACTAGAGAGTTTTCAAGAGATTTAATTGTATCTGCCGCATGTGGGTGTTTTTGAACCCAAATCAACAGCGACAAGCCCCTCAAAGTTTACGTACTATACATTTTATGAACAACAAAAAGAAAGATAATGGATTTTACCACGGGTAAAAGATCCATCTCACATATGCCAAGGTAGAACTATTAGCAAACTAAAAGACATTTGTGAGTCAAAACACAGTTATAGCAAAGTATATTACACTGCACATGTTGAAGATTTGCATAATTATTTAAATGCATTATAATGTACCCTGAATCAATGCTCTCCAGATGAGTGATATAGTTTTTCGGCAAGAATAACAAACTCCAACTGTAACAAAAATGACATATTTGTCGCACACATTGCGATAATGCTGTTGTGGCTCAATCCTCGTCAAATTTCGGACATTTGTTTTATACTACAGTACAAAGTCATG
The DNA here is from genome assembly GCF_001515605.1 of Sinocyclocheilus anshuiensis. Taxonomy (NCBI): domain Eukaryota; kingdom Metazoa; phylum Chordata; class Actinopteri; order Cypriniformes; family Cyprinidae; genus Sinocyclocheilus; species Sinocyclocheilus anshuiensis. The sequence continues at coordinate 1,158,445 of NW_015548227.1, read as the reverse complement.
TAGTTTGCAAATGCATTGCTTGGCTTATTGAACCTCTGCATTGTCTGTATTACAGGGAAACATGTCAGCTGGCTTTCTAAATCTAGCATAAGTTTTTACTGGAGTTCTTCGCTTTTTTACCGAAAGAGAGTGTCTTGTCTGTTGCCAAAATCTAACAGCTTGTGACCCACGAAGTCGCCCTGTCCCAAACTACAAGTACTGCTCCCCTTTCTCTGGTGGAGAACTTTTAACATTTGCTCTGCAATTTAAAAGAAAAACAAAACATGTTTGAGTTACAAAGAAAACGGAAAGCAGATCCACGCTTTCAGATGTATTGCAATGAAACAGTCCATGCTTTGTAGGGTGTTTTCACGTATACTACAATAATACATATTTACAAAGATGGTTTATGGGGTCACAAACAAAGAGGGTTCTAAAGTTTTGGGGGCCATGCACACAACAGATATGGGGTGACAGTTTTTCAAACATGTTTATTGATCAGATGTTGAAAAAAAAGGCACATAGATTTGAAGTATATAGGGTGTAGAAGGGACATTTGTCCAATCATACAGACAAGTGTCCAAATTTGGATTCTAGGTGGGAGTGAGGGACACAGATATAGAGAGTGGAGCTCGGACAGTCCTCGAATAAAGGCAGGGAGGGTTGGTCAGTCAGGGAAACTAGTCTCACTCAACAACTCATCCCTGAATTAGAGAAGAGAAGAAGACAGTCAGAGAAGAACAGCATTAGAGGAACCTGGGATAGAGACAATTGACAAGAGACTCTCTGTGCATTGGGTGTTAATACGTTATGTGGCACCACATAGACGTATGCTGTTTGTTAACATGGAAAAATGGATGATGGAAACATGCATAGACTGCTTGTTGATATGCCAATGACTTGAGATCTCAGAAGGAATATTTGAAAGGAAGATGAGTCTTGAGTTACATGTCATTTGCATGCACAGTGAAGTTTCCGTTAGTTAAGGAATGTTAACTTTTACCAGGTCCAAAAACTAACACCTCATTGGTTTTGGAGACAGGAGACAAAACTCCACCAGTTCAAAACGATTTTTACTGTTTTTTTTCCCCCCTTCAAATGGCCCCATTATAGAAAATCTGAATCAACAAATTCATTTAACGGTTGTGCATGTTATTCCAGCATCTTATTTGCATACTAGTCCAACTTAACCAGTTCTATCCACCTTGTTTTTAACATAAGAACAGGCCCGGCCATTTGTAACTTAAAAGTGCAAGGCTTTTGGTGTCAAATTCAAATTTAAATTGCTTTGTCAGCATGAATGTAAACAATCCAATATTGCCAAAGCTTCAAATTGTCATTCACTTCTAGTTATTTTATCTGTACAAAAACAGTCTGTTATGCTGATTGATATTGCAAACTGGTGCAATTCTGTTATCATAGTATATAGTCAAAATTGCAAGAAAAAGTAAGAATTGCTAGATATTAACTATAAAAAAAAGTCAGAATTGTAAGTTCATAACTTGCAATTCTGACATAATTTCTTGCATTTGCGAGTTTATATCATGCAACTCTGGGAAAAAGTCCGAATTGCGAGATATAAACACAATTGTGAGAAAAAAGTCAGAATTGTGAGATAAAAAGTCGCAATAACTATTTTATATTTTCTATTCAGTGGTGGAAACGGGCTTCCTTGTGAATCTGAATTCTCACACATTCAAAGAAAATATGCATGTTGCAATTTAAGGTGAATATGTGCTGGTAAAGTGCTGTGCCATGCATGTTTGCACTAACTTGTATTTGGACATTTTTTTTTTTTAAATTGATGAAATACATGCAGAAAAATATGTCTGTGTAAATCCATTTTTATGTAAAATCATCCCATAGAATTAAATGCAGCAATGTAAAAAGGATTTTATAATGTATGGAACAAATAAGACTGGTTTACTGTTTCATAAATAAGGCCCACTGTCATTAATTTTTTTGGGGCAAACATACTTCCTTTCTATGCAAATTATAGAAAACACTGGATTCACAGATCTAACAGATTTAGCTAATGTTGAATGGATGTTATTTATTTATTTTATGTTTAAATCAATATGTACATTTTCTAATGATAGTGGTGGTAGTAATTGTTGCCCTTTTTCTTTTAATTTCCCCCCTCTGTAATTATCATGGTCTGGATATTTTGCTCTCTTTGAGCTTTTGTCAGGGCACATTTTTGTGAATATGAGGCAAATTGTGATCAGCACTAATTTTGTGTGTGTGTGTGTGTTTTCAGCCATTGCCTGATTGGTTTAATTATTTTAGTAAATTGAGTCCAAGTAGCATTATCAATTCATTCTCAGTGAATTCTGAATGCTTTTCTGATGCATACTTTGGACTAAAACCAGTGCTGGACTTTCCCTCAAAAGTGCTTTATCTAAACAGCATGTTTACAGCTTGCGCTGGGCATTTTGACTCAAGTCAGCTAATTCCCAGTTCCCACACTGGAGCACTGGAACTCAATGGTTGTAAATAATGTCCTATGTTTCTAGTAGAATTCCTTGTACTTCAGTGGACGGTGGAATTGTCATAACTCCTGGTCTCCTCAATGTGGTGTCAGTGTGACCATGGCTGTCAGGAACACACATAGCTTGCAAACAGAGCTCCCACCATGCAGAACAGAGCAGCCAATCAGAACAGCCATGACACGTTTCTATCTATAGGCTATGTTCGGATTCAAATACTACTTGCTGAATCTGTGCTATATATACTGTGTATAATGCTTACTAATTTAATAAAAAAAAAAAAATTGTATGTACAGCAGAATGCATTATACATTGTCACATGAATGGTTGTTTTGCATTTTTTATTTAATTTTGAACAAAAAAGTCTTTGCTATTTGTGTCTGATTGAATAATGAGTCAAGAAATGTTAAAAATCCACTCAAGCTCATTGCATTGTGGGGTTTCCCAAATGTAGTAGGTAATCAATGTATTCCATGCATACTTTTCACAGTACACATATTATATACTGCATATATCATAAGAGTAGTATGCTAGTCCAAACATAGCCGCTGTATCCCACATTGAATCCTTTTATTTATTTCTCTTTTTACTTTATTTGACTTTTGGTTTGTTAAAAGTCAAAATAAAGATTGTGAAATCTTTTATATCGGTTAGACTTTGTACCCAGATTATATCTCCATTCACTTTACATAATAAAGTTTGAGTGTACATGGAAGTTTTCCCTGAAACCTTGTAAAATTAATAATAAAAAAGAGTCCAGTGTAAATTGTAACTTTTAGGAATTTCAGCTTCAAATTGGTTTGTAAAATCTATTTTTTTTGGCAAAAAATATGATTCCTTAAAGGTGCTGTATCAACCCGATCTCACGGCAATTCATACATATTTGACAAGGTGGCTAATTCTTATGAATTCGTACGACCTCACTCGTACAAATTCATACGATTTGTGAAAAATCTTAAATATTTTACGAGGTGGCAAATTCATAGGAATTCGTATGAAGGACCAGACCTAACCCCACCCGTAAACTTAACCGTCACAGAAATCGTACAAAATTGTACGAGTGAGGTCATATTAATTCGTACGAATTAGCCACCTCGTAAAATATGTACGAATTGGCTGTGAGATAGCGTTGGCTGTATGTAATTTTTTGACTGTACTAAAAGCATAAAATACCATAATATGTTTGCAAATATTTAGAAAACATGCTAAGTTTACATAATTGTTTCTCCGAAAAACAATGCTACAGCCAGTTATTCGACTTCAATATGTGCGATTCGTGTCGAAATGTCTGTTTTTGTTTTGGTGTGTGTGATTCCGCCCACTGCCAATTTATCCAATAGTATTTAGACACCCCGGGTTGCCAGTTGGTGGAAAACACAGTGCCTTGCAGCCATGGAAGCCTGCAAACGAACTGGGTCAGAGATCGCAGATTCTACCCGGCCTAAAAAGCCTCAGCATCCATCTAAAAACTCTATAACCAGAGTCATATTAAAATGCGGATAAATCAACTCATCAACTTACAGTGTAAGGCTCATCTCCTTCCATTGTCAATTGCGCTCGTTCTCGTTGTGTATCCTCAATCTGGCAACCCACGTGAGCCTTTTGTCTTAGGGGGAGTTGGCGGGAGAAACAACTCTCTTCAAAAATTTGAATTTGGACTGCAGTACCTATTTAAACCACTAGTTGTCAAAATTACATACCGCACCTTTAATAAAAAAGCTTATTAAGGTATGTTGGGAAAACCGTACATGTCAATAAAGTATAGAATTTCCACATTGTTCATGAAATTATAGCAAGATGCATGCTTATACAGTATCTCTGAAAAAAAGTACACAATCTTCCTTGACCGCAGGCCTACACAATGTAAATATTTGTCCATATGATAGTTTAGTTTGTGTGTTTTGGACTTGGATAAAACGGTCAGTGCGAGTGAGAAGGTGTGCTCATGGTGGTAAGAGCTCTGTCTCTTGTACCCGCTTCTCTTTACATTTACAGTTTCTCCTTTTCTGCTGTGCTGTTATTTATTTATTTATTTATTTTGGATTTACACGTACTCCCTGGCTGTAGAGGGTTGAGATTGCCGGTAGAACTGCTGTCCTCTTCTGTCCTTGATAACGCAGGAGCAGCAGAGGAATGAGCCGCCCAACATCACCAGGATGGCAGCCGCCCATCCGACAAAGAGGGCGGGGCCAAACTCATACCTGAAAGACAGAGAGGACCCGCCTTTGTTTAACAATCACAATATAATATAATCAGGTGATTCTCATGTTCAGGTAACGTCTCTTTGAAACAGGATTTTACTCAGAAATTGCTTGTAAATTTCAATAATAATTACAAAGAAACAGCAAATAACACATTAAATTAAAGTAGAAATACTGAAATTGTATTTTATTGTAAAAGGTATACAATAATCTGTTCTTTGTTTTATTCTTAGGAAAATAATTTTTTGCAGTGTTGGCTAAAATAAAATAAAAAACATCTAAATATTATATTTCATTTATTTTATTATATATTAAATTATATGTATGCACTTATATAATGTATTTATAATGATTAACATTTTTAATCTATTTAATTATAAGATGTGCTGATTAATTAATCTAATTAGTCACATATCAAATTTGGCTGAGAAATTACTTAACTACTAAATAAAACAAGCTGAACCAAGGTCAGCATTATTAGAAATAGCAACAGCAACATTATTAGCAATAGCAACAGCCCTAAATTAGAATTTTTTATATATTTTATTCTAATTTATTGTGTAAATAAATTATAGTATTACCGAGCTACATGTACAGTATATGATAATACAGTTTGCATTTTGTGAAAATATAAACATGCAAAATAATCATGCAGCTGAGATTTGCTATATACACTGTGTGTGTAAACAATTTTCACTCAGAAATTGCTTGTAAATTTCAATAATAATTACAAAGAAACAGCAAATAACACATTAAATTAAAGTAGAAATACTGAAATTGTATTTTATTGTAAAAGGTATACAATAATCTGTTCTTTGTTTTATTCTTAGGAAAATAATTTTTTGCAGTGTTGGCTAAAATAAAATAAAAAACATCTAAATATTATATTTCATTTATTTTATTATATATTAAATTATATGTATGCACTTATATAATGTATTTATAATTTATAAATAATTTATAAATAATGTATGTGTATATTTATATGTATTATGCATATATGTTTTATATTACTTTTTTATATAATTTTTTATTTTATATTTGATTTTAATTATTTTTTATTTTATTACCTGTTTTTACCAGTGACATTTGATTGGTTCATAATTAATGAGAATTATATGTTTAACTGATAAAAAAAAAAAAACAGTTTCCCTCATAATTTTAAAATCTATTAATTAGGGATGCACCGATACCGATACTGGTATCGGTATCGGGCCCGATACTGAGCTTCTGTACTCGTACTCGTTAAAATGCCCCGATACCAAACGCCGATACCACACAACATGTGATAAGTGCCATATTCAGACAAAGAAACACCGACAACAGAACAAACCAAAAATTATTCAGAGACCAGATATAATTTTTGATATTTTTTTACTAGTGGGTGCAGGACACTATAGTTCATTTATGTAAGTGAGGACAGCAAAATAAAGTAAACTGTGATCGATTATACCAAAATATTCTTCATACAGTGGACTACCAGTAAAACTGATAAAACATTTGGGACCAAAAATTATTCAGACCGAGTCTGGGAAAAAAAATTGAAGTTGAGGTTTGCATGAAGCTGGGTGACAGCATGCCCAGGAGACTACAGGCTGTCATTAAGGCTAAGGGTTGCCCGACTAAGTATTGATAGTTGTGTAAATACTGTCATACTAACAGCTGTCTGAATAATTGTTGGTTGATTGTAATCCATTACATACCTTTCTATCAAAGTTATATAACATTATCAAGCTGAATTTGTTCTGACACAGTTTAACGCTGAGTTCTTGTCATATTTTATTACCATTTTCTAAACTATAGCAAATAAACTGTGATAATGTGAGAAATGTTGAAGGTGTCTGAATAAATTTTGGTTTGACTGTATCTATTTGATAAATGAAGTTAACCAACTAACATTATACATACTCTTTTGGTTTCTGTACCCAATATTTAAAAAATTTACAAATGCAATAAAAATATTGGTATCGGTACTCGGTATCGGCAAGTACCAAAAATAAAAGTATCGGTATCGGGCGAGTACTGGAAAAAGTGGTATTGGTGCATCCCTACTGTTAATGGTCCTACCTGGCGTTAATTGGCGTATTCGGGTCGAAGAAATGGTAGGAGACCTGTGTGGCGTACCAGGACACAGCCACCAGCGTACACAAACCTAGACATGATAGAAATCATAGTCTTAGCACTGTCATTGAGTACTTCTCTGTTTGTTTACTTTCAACCTTTGCAGAAAGTGCTAATGTGACCAGACTAGCCACTTCCTTTTTACTCCTGAATGTCAGATGGGTCAGAAATTATATAGCGTCCGAGGACCAAAACAGACCTCAAGAATGTGGAGGCTAATGGAGGAATGTCAATTTATTCTCCAAAACTAAATGATTTACTGGACTGAGGTATGTGCGACACTGACCTAGATAACACAATTTACTCATTCTTAGCACAGTAACACTTGTGTAGAGAGTAGTAATGACTTTGTTTATGTTTTCGCTCCACGTTTCTTAGTAAGTTTACTGGTATGATCATCTCAAACCAATCCAGTGTATTACAAAAAGAAATGTTTTATTAGAAAACACAATTTTACATATTCTCACCAAACCTACATAAAAATGCAGTGTGTTTAGCGTGGGGTTGGAGTCTCACCTGAGAGCAGGAACAGACTCCCACCAGAGATCATTACAAAGACAAATGGTCATGTTTTTACATACTCTCACCAAACCTACATAATAAATGCAGTGTGTTTAGCGTGGGTTTGGAGACTCACCTGAGATCAGGAACAGACTCCCACCAGAGATGGCGATCTTGCTCTTGGTGGATGGGTTGTTGTCACCCACCTTTGTGCATTTCATCCCGATCACACTCACAATGATAGCAATGAATCCCATCAGCACTGAGATCACCATCAGAGCTCGACACGTCTGAATGTGGACTGGAAAAAACGCACATAATAGCAGAGAGTTTAAGTTGGAACTCAAAATTAAGGAATATTCATTCTGAGTAATTCTGACCAAAAATTTCCCACACTGCAAATCATAGTCTTAATCCATTTTGTATGTATGTATGCATATACAGTATGTATATATATATATATATATATATATATATATATAAAACTGAGTCATGTTTGAAAGCTGACTGAATTTTCAGCATCATTACTCCAGTCTTCAGTGTCACATAATCCTTCAGAATTCATTCTAATATGCTGATTTATTATCAGTGTTGGAAACAGTCGTGCTGCTTAATACTTACTGCTTAAACTTACTTTACAGAAGAATTTGTTTTATATTTTAAGTTTAATTTGCCCATTGTCCCTTTTTTTGAAAATCATATTTCCCATGTTACAAAAACAGCATTCTTCCATCTTAGAAACATTGCCAAGCTACGAAACATGTTACCTGTTTCTGATGCAGAAAAGCTAGTTCATGCATTCATGACCTCTAG
>NW_015548227.1:1150020-1150250 GCF_001515605.1 Sinocyclocheilus anshuiensis | reverse complement strand
CAGTTATATCTGATCAAATGCACATTATTATTCTTTAGTTTGGGTTAAACAAATACATTTTGCTTGGTTGAAACAGCACCTACACTAATTATGTCTATATTTGTTTCTCTGTTTTTGCGTAACTAGGATTTACGCAAGCTTCAGTCTGGATGCAGAACACCTGAGAAGAGATGATGCCAACCCCTCAGAGGACCTCAGATGATGCCAACCCTGAAACAACATACAGAACT
>NW_015548227.1:1124378-1149920 GCF_001515605.1 Sinocyclocheilus anshuiensis | reverse complement strand
TGTAGTACTTTCTTGTACTCAAGTAAATCTTTGAATTACTTTTACTTGAGTAAAAGTAAGAAAGTAATAGATTTTTAATAGAATTAAGTATTAAATTATATTTAATATGAAACGTAGTGCAGTAAAAAGTAAAATATTATGCTTTGGAATGTTGTGAAGTAAAGTTTTCTAAAGAAAAACACTAAAGTACAGATATCTGAAAAGTACTTTGACAGCAGAGTAAAAATACTTCACTACTGTCCGCCTCTGGAGCTACCAAACTTTGCTATAAATTTGACTGCATCCTTAAAAAGTGCTATACAAATAAACTTGAATTGAATTGAATTGAATTTTTTATCACATGTTTTATGCATTAACCTAATTAAAGTAATTTATTACTTGTTTTCTATCATTTTTCTGCATCTACATTTGACACACCAATTATTAGGGCGTGTAAACAGAACCCTCATACTGAAAATCATATGCTGAATTTTGTCTTGTTTTGCAGTAAAAAAAAGAAAAGAATGTATATTTATATATATATATATATATATATATATACATACATACATACAATATATTAATAATATATTAATTATTATTCATGTAGTTATATTTTATAATATATAAATGTCTTTAAATCATTTTATTTTAAGTTTCTTTTGTCTGTTGGCTGATTTTCTTCTCACTTGTTTTAAGCATAAACATTAAGTATTTTATTTCTTATTTTCTGCCTTTTTTGTTTCACCCCAACGTCAAAAGAAATAAATTCTATTTTGATTAAAGATTACATAATGTCTCAATGCCCCCCAAAATCTTAATGCTTCTAAAAAAATTATTTATGCAAAAAAAATTTACATTTAATATTTTTCTTTTGATTTTGGAGGGAATTTTGACTTGGACATGTTGTTGCCACATGAAATTCTCCCGAAAACCAGAATAAACATTTTAGCACCGTTTTCTTGTCTATTTTGAGCATTGTTTGGCGGTGATCTCTAGCTGCTCCGCTACATTCATATTCCACAGATAACCCACACGGTGTTCAGTTCATGCATAATGCTGTAGGAGTGACATTTTTACATGTTTCACACAGAGGGGATTACTGTGGCTTTCCTACAAAGGAGGATTGTTTTTAATGCCTGTGTATCTGCTTTTGTGTGACAGCTACATGCTAACATTCCAGTTCAGCATGGATAATGACTTCAACTTCAACTCAGAATTGCACAATAGAGGCAGACCACAAATCCTTTTGAACTGTCCATGCACTGTTATGCACATCTCCTCAAAAGAAGAGTTCAGATGACCATGCAATGGGAATCACCTTTGCAGACCTTTTATTTTCAGCAGAAGCTTTGGAAGTGTTGCAGCAAACATGAGTCGAAGCCATAAAATAAGTATAACAGCATCTCAAAGAAGTTAAGAACTGTGGAGAGATTATCAGACGACTTTTGATGTTTGATTTATGTGTGAAGAGGCCGCCTTTGAAGCAGGATTTTAGTGCTTTATAAGAGAGGTCTTATTTTCTGGTCTTTCATCCTTGTTTTGCTTCATTTCTTGATTTGTAAGAAGAGCGTTTCGCGGAGTAACACTGTGATCTCAAGGTCTGGGTGAAGGGTGGAGGGTCCTCCCACAATCCCTTGTCCAGTGCCAAGGTTGGCAGTGCCTGGCACGGACAAAAGGAAGGCAAGTGCATGCACAATGGCGGAGAACATGCTTCAAGAGAAGCTGCATGTGAGGCTCGGCCATTGTCTATTGTTTGCGCTTGTGGGCTGCTTCACACATCATTGAAAACATCTCTCAATGTGTTCCTCACACAAATCACCTATTTATGACGTCATAATCATTTTTGACACCCGTGTTCGGTGTTCTTAGCCATGCAGATATAATATTTAGAGCAAAGACCCAAAAGTGAGAAATTCTAGTTCAATTTATTAGATAACCATTCTTTGCATAAATTTAGTTTCCATTTCTTATCATATTTTTCTGGCTGTCTGCTTGCATTATAGATCGTTCTTTCCGGGTGAATGTGTTTACTTTTCAAAATCAAAAAGTTTTTGATGATTTTTTTTATTTATTTTCTTTCATTTAATTACAGTTTGATATATACATACATACAGTACATACATACATACATGTACATACTGTATATATAAATAATGAATGTTAAAACATATCAAAATATATAAGTTATGTAAGTATATAAAATGTGTGTGTGTGTGTATATATATATATATATATATATATACATACATATATAGTCAGACGATAGATGGGTAAGTTTTTATTTTATTTTATTTTTTAAATCTTTTTTTTTTTTTTTTACAGATTAAAACCCAGCTCAGTTGTTCCTTGTCTTTTTTTTGTGCTCATGCTTTATACTTTAATTTTTAGATTGACACACCAAAACACTATCATTTTTGTCTGCATTGCATGCAGTATTTCTTTGGGCACGTTGCATGCGAGTTTTCTAACTTTGAATTATTGTAGCTCAAGTGTGCTTCATAGAGATGTTGTTTTATCCTAAACACTGTGTTTAGTTGTCAGCACATAATAACAGTTATTCAAGAAAATTGAGACACTAGAACTTCTGCTGAAAAGGGCAAACAATGTAAGTTTGTGGGAGGCTGTCTGTACGTACAGAAGCCAGAACATTGCAGTCACTATCCAACCAGATGACCTAAGGCTGGGAGGAGGGGGGGACAGTGGAATCAGATGGTCCCGTCACCCTTTGTGGGCCGAGGGTTGCAGATTCCACCACCAGTAGTACAGTACTGAGTGCAGCCTTTGTGCACGAGCGGCGGATGTCTGTGATAGAGATGCTATGAAAGCCAAATGATATTCCACAAAACCTAACAGTAATTAAGCAGAAAATGGTTGTGAAAGTTCTTTAGATTAATGTTGTCTGTCCGGTCTTATGTGGAAAGTTGTTCTTTGATGAAGCAGTGGCCATAACACATAATACTTTAGACAACATTGCTGTGGTGTTTGCTTTGGCACTTCAACAAAGCCTACAGCAATTATGACTATGATTAATGGCACTCTTCAAAGTAATAAGATGTTCTTCAATAGTTCTTTGTAGCAGTAGCATTTTAGGTTCAGCAGAAAACATTCTCCTTATAAAGAACCATTTTGGGTTTCTTGAGGTGACTGTATGCTTCTTTGGAGATTAAAAAAGTTCTTGATGTTGCAGTATACTTGTAGATTGTCGGTTCTTCAGTTCGACAAATTGGTTTCAGGGTGTTTTAAAGCACCAGTGGATGCTCTTTGTAGAACAAAGTTCTCAAATGACATCATGCTGTCAGAACATTTTACTTTATCAGTCAGTCAGATAAAAATCTGTAACAACAAATGTAGTCATCTTAGATGTCGGCAAATGTTTGTTTGCATATAATCTCTTCTAAAGAGCGATAAAGACGACCTGTGTGTTGTGTGGGGATGTGCATTCTGAACATTTCTTTGGTGTTTGCCTAAACACTGGCCTTTTCTTCTCAACACAACTGCCATTCATCACTTCAAGACAATGCGCTGTTATTAAAGCAATGATGCAGAATATAAGATGGCAAACTGTTTTCTCTGAACTATGCCGCATTTATATTACATTTTCTGCTATTGTTGTTTTGAAAGTGTCTTATAACTCTTCAGAACCGTTATGTTTTGTCACTGCCTGCAATGTTGTAATATTTAACCACAAATCACAAACAGATGTGGATGTGATGCTATTTGTCATGAAAAATAAAATGTAATCCTCCCAAACGTGCAAACATCAGCCACCATTCATAATTGATTTTTAGAGACGTCTTCTTTCCGGGACCGTCCCAGAGATAGACAAGAAGTGACTGATTCTGATTAGATGTAACAAGTCACCACAAAATTGACTATGACAGTGGCGCTAAATGTTGATTAATCGCCATGTAATTGCATTCCATGGCATTTCAACAGTCTGGTAGAGTCAGCGCCTCACTGAGGTTAGTGTCACATAAGACTTTCATTATAATATGTCAAAACGCACATATTTGAATTTGATCGATTAAACGAGTTGATTAAATCCATGTGCACACGGCAGCTCTGTTGATTGTGCTTTTCTGCCACCAACCTCCTCTAGCCAAAGAATCTTGATTTAATTATTTCATATAAAGGTTTTTAAATTTGTGTTATATATCAAGCTTCAACATATTTAACATACTCTTAAAAATAAAGGTTGGCATCTATGGTTCCATGAAGAACATCCATGTGATTTTTCAATTGCACAAAAGGTTCTTTATAGTTGGAAAATGTTCTTTAGATTATTAAAATGTTTACTAATAAAAATGGTTTCTTTTAAGATCTGATCACTGAATGGTTCTTTGGGGAACCCAAATGGTTCTTCTGGTTCTTTTTTGTCTAAATTAAACATAGTTATGGCATTCCAAACCTATATGACTGACAAAATAATGTTTTTGTTCATACATGGAGAGACATCTTTCAAAATACCTTTTTATGTTCCACTTTCTTTACTCATACAGGTTTGCAATGACATATTGTTGAGTAAATGCTGGTAGAACTGTGAACTATCCCTTTTCTATGCATTAATAACCTTTTGATTAGTACTTACCATCCAGAGAGAGCAAGGAGTCAAAGATTTTGCACTGCACCTGGCCCGTGCTCTGAGATGCACAGGACATCCACAGGCCTTCGTACAAGCCCACGGCCATAATGATGGCGTCCCCTGCGTACGAGGACTGCTTCCATTGGGGCAGCACCGTAGTGGAGATGATGCCAATCCATCCACCCAGAGCGAGAAAATAGCCCAGAAGCTGAAACCCAGAGTTGGCCATTATTGTCCTTTTTAAACTTTTGTTTTAGTGTAGAATTAGACTGAGTTCAGTGAAGTTCTCCAGCCACCTGCAATTCCCTTAAGAATGTGCAAAGAAATCCACTTCGCTCAGATTGAATTGAGCGAGTCGAGATGAGCAGTCAAAGTCTGTCTGATTCTCGCCAACTCTTTGGTCACTCGCTGTATCCCTTTGTAGCTCTCGTTCGCTTCAGTATCTCTCATTTGGAGGCTTCCTGTGAAATCCCTTGATTTTGTCTAAAACTGAGTCCCTCAAGTCTCCTCTCTGAAGATACCCCACTTCTGGAGGCTGTGGAAACAGTGTTCGGGGTGCCCAGGGTTTCCGTCACGATGTGGTTGAGTGCTGCTTTACTGTCTTCATAGCTGTTCTTGTCACACACCAGTGCATCTGGATGGTGCTCAGGAGGCAGAGCAGTGGGAACAAGGGGGAAAAAAGGACGGAGAATACTTCACAGACAAAAAAAAAAAAAAAAAGCCTTGATGGAGTGAATGCAATGGGGGGTGGAGTCCCAGGCCTATGATTACTCTCTGATTGGTGGTTTAGTGAAGAGAAACGCCTCCTGAAAATAGTGCAGGAGGGACTAATTAAGCCCAGATGTCACTTGTGGAGTCAACCCGTAAAAGTGGGATGTGTGATACGCCACAAAGCCCTAATTGCATAAGATTCTCAAAGTGAGCAAGTGTCTTCAAATCTTCAGAGTCACATGTGGATTAAAGTTATTGCTCCTGTGTCAGAAATGTGGCATCTGTTGGGTGAAGTTGTTTTCCCCAGTTGAATGTGTTTCTGTATTGACCCTTGTGAAGCACTACAGAGGCGCATAAATCAGCGTTTAAACTGTGCTTGTTTGAAAGGAAGTGTCACCCGCACACAAAAACTCTTGCTTCTGGTGGAGATTTAGGGGTTGGCCTGTGACAGCTCCGAGGATCTCCATGGGAACCCACTCGGTTTAATCACCAAGCGAGGGAAACACACAGCAGGTCTTGCTGCATGGAATGGAGGCGCCTTTTGGGTCTGATCACGGTGCAGTTGCACAAATTCTGACAAAACTAGAAACTGAAAATGTATTTATTTATGTGAAGAAAATGCGAGTGATTTGTCAATGCAGCCATGTCACCATGATGCTCGGCACTGATATTGCTAAGGTCGTCCGCACTGTAAAAAAACAATTGCATTTTATTTTCAGATACTATTACTTTGAATCTATATAAAAACACATTAGGACAACAGTATTCCACCAAACGTTTATTCCAACTACCCACGTTGTTCCAACTAACATGGTTGTCTGAAGAAACGATTTCTTATTGAACAATTTTGCTGATTTATTACAGATTAGTATGGAAGCCCGTTCCATTGAATAAAAAAAAAAAATGTAATTGCTACTTTTATCTCAAAATTCTGACCTTACTCACATTTACGAGTTTATATCTCACAGTTCTGACTTTTTCTCACAATTCTGACTTTTTTCTTGCGAGTTTATATCTCGCAATTCTGTATTTTTTCTAGCAATGTATTGTTTATTATTGAGGTTTGCAGGTTAAATGTGCAACCACATAAAACTACTAACCAAGTATTTTCGGTTTGCAAGATAAAATTGCAGAGTAAAGTTTCTTGGTACCGATTGAAAATTAGCTGAACAAGTAATTTGTAGTTGCCTTGATAAGAATTTATTGACTAAGACATTATGCATTTAGTGAACAACTATTGGTAAAGTAGTGTTGCTTAGGACAGTTATTTACAGTTTTAGTTGAGAGAACTAAAACATCTTAATGCATCATGTTGCACTGATATATAATTTTAATTTTCTCAACATTTTTTTTTTTTTTCAGATTTCTGACTGGCCCAAGTCAATGCCAAGTCTTGGATCAATATAATAGCACACTTCTTCTCAACAGGTCACATGATTTGAGATATCTTTCATGTCTGTAGCATAAATGGTGTGGGACGAGTTACGCACCAAAGTTTAATACTAATTCCTACAAATTCCTAACACTACATATGAGCAATAGCAATAGTAATGCTTGCCTTATCAAACTCCACAACTAATAAAGTACATAGAGGAAAGAGAAAGAACACAATGCACTGTCCTACATATTTGGCAAGCATAGAGCTACAGCTACAACAACAAAAACACCACAAAAATAATCACCAGACCTCAAACTGCAATCAACTTTTGGACCATTTTAAATTAGATAATTAATCTGGCGTCTAAGAACTTTTACACAAGGGCTGTGAGCAAGGACTTACAAAAAACAAGTCATTATTTCATTGACCTCAGAGAGGTGGGGCAGTTCTGTGTTTTCCAAAACGTCTCATTAGGTTTTTCTTTGAAGCATCATCTCGAAACAGGATTAGCCCCCACGGTTCATCCCGACATGGAGTCAGGGGTCGAATACTCACTCGGGGGCCCATGGGATTTGTGTTATTACAAAGAGAGGGGTTAATTATCTAGATGCAAAAGCAATTAACCTTTTTTTTTTTCCAGAGACCACAAGACTGGCTGATCCATTCCTTCTTTCCATTTTTCTTTGAAGCATCATCTCGAAACAGGATTAGCCCCCACGGTTCATCCCGACATGGAGTCAGGGGTCGAATACTCACTCGGGGGCCCATGGGATTTGTGTTATTACAAAGAGAGGGGTTAATTATCTAGATGCAAAAGCAATGAACCTTTTTTTTTTTCCGGAGACCACAAGACTGGCCGATCCATTCCTTCTTTCCATTCATCCACAACCCCATCCCTCAATACAAGTCACACATATGCACAAAGATTAATTCATAATCCCATGCACCGATCACTCCAGGTTTGCTGTTTACATTTGAGTGGGTCTCGCTGAACTATGAATTACACACCCTCAATACATCCTAGGTGTATATGACTTTCTTCTTTCAGACGAATCCAGTCGGAGTTATATTAAAAATTGTCTTTGATCTTTCAAGCTGTTTAATGGCAGTCAGCGGGTGTTGCAGTTTATCAGTCCAAGAGAAGTGAAATAAAGCGCATCCATCCATAATAAACAGTGTCTCACACGGCTCGGGGGGTGAACAAAGGCCTCCTGTAGCGAATCGATGTGTTTTTGTATGAAAAATAACCATATTTAAAACGTAATAATCAATTTTGGTTACACTTTCTTTGATCTTTCATGCATAAGACTGACATGACACCTTCATAATCATGACATGACACCTACATAATCATGACATGACACATGTCATGAATATGAAGGTATTTTATGCATGTTTATGACAACTGTCATTAAGTGTCATTCTCTCAGTTATGTAATTTTTAATGCAAAGATGATATTGTTTGAGATGTCTTTGTTATGGGCTATGGTTAGGGGTAGGGGTAGGGTTAGGTTAGGGTTGGGTCAAATAATGTCATAAACATGCATAAAACCTCCTTCATATTCATGACATGTGTCATGTCATGATTATGAAGGTGCCATGTCAGTCTTATGCACACCCCTTCAAGTAAAGTGTTACCATTTAATCTAGCTTGCGTTTACTGTTGTATACGGAAGCAGCTCCGGGTGGATAACGTAGGATGTCGGCGTTGCTCCGCTCAGAAGTGACGCACACGGAAATGCAGAGGAGAGATCAAAACAAAACAACGGTAACGAATTAGAAGCATAAAACAAGGATTTGTAAAGAAGAATGTCGGAGGATTACAAACGTTGGTTTTCACGAGACTCACCGGCGCATGCGCAACGCCGACATCTTACGTCATCCTCCAGGAACTGCTTCCATGTACAACTGTTGGCGCAAGCTAGATTAAAGTGATTATTACGTTTTGAATATGGATATTTTTCTTACAAAAATGCATGGATTCGCTACAGGAGGCCTTTGTTCACCCCCCCCGCCCCGGAGCCGTGTGTGGCACTTTTTTTATTATGGATTGATGTGCTTTATTTTACTTAATTTGGACTGATGAACTGCAACACCCGCTGACTGCCATTAAACAGCTTGGAAGATCAAAGTCAATTTTTTATATAACTCCGATTGGATTCATCTTAAAGAAGGAAGTCATATATGTCTAGGATGGCTTGAGGGTGAGTAAATAAGGGGCAAATTTTCATTTTTTGGGTGAACTATCCCTTTAAGACACAATCAACACTGTATGGTATTGAGAGATTTTGTAAATTAAAAAAATTGTAGCTATAATTTCACTCAACATTTACATGCTAAGCTAAAGGTAAAAAGCAGTATGGATACAGATGGAGGTAAAGGAGACAAAAAACAGTGAAGAAACTGAAGTGGATTGTAGTGAAAGTCCCCCTCCTTCACAGGCCCAAACTTCAGCGGCTTAGGAGCTCTCTGGGAAACTTTGACCATTGAAAAGACCATCTGGTCAAGTTTACTGCTCGCTAATTATGAGACATTCAAAGGTGTTTTTCACCTCTGTAGACAGCAGACTTGTGTAAAAAAAAAAAAAGAAAGAAAGTTACTTGCAGTTCTGACAAAATGGAGGGAATAAATTAGAGAAGAGGTTTCATGTTATTCTGCAACAATACACATGTAGAATGATGTGTTTGTTGCATTAAAGTTGAAATGCCAAACAAAGTACAATATTACAGTCAACTGCCAAACTAATGCATTGCCAAATATGGCGAAATTTACACCGCTATCGGTTACAATATAGTGTCCAAATTAGCCATCACTTCTCAAAAAGTTAGTCAAACTTAAGCCTGTCCGATATGTTGGAAAATGTTAGTTCTTTGTAAGAACTGAAGAAATAAATGTGACATGGATACTCCAGTTACCCAGCATGCTTTGTGGCTGGGGCAAATTTGATCTGAATACCAACTAGGACTGTAAAAGCGTATTCAGAATGTAATGCAATGCATTTGATTGTTTCTATGTTTTTAAATGTCTCCCAAAACTAATTTTTAATAGGAAAAGCTGGAATACACTACACGACTTTTAAAATACAAACAGATTTTGAAACACTAGGCTTCGTAAATGGTTACAGAGAAAAAGTGGGTGTTATACACTAAACAACTGAGAATTGAGTGATTCTGAATACAACAAACTCACACAGAAACATTCGACCTCATTGCTAGGAGGTGCATGACAAATTAAAACAATGTGTTCTAAAATCAGCTCAAAATATCAAACATGTTTAATATCCATAGTCGAACCATGGATGGAACCATAGTCTGAATCTTAAAAAAAAAAAAAAAAAATCATATTTCTGTGAAGTTTGTCAGCACTGGCTTCCCAAAATGTGCAGACTGGCTCTGACTTTCTGCAGCTAGTGTCAATGACTCCAGACTGTTAATCAGGGAAAAAATCTGTGCAAAAGTAGCAAAATTGTAGGCTATGTTGAATATAACAAAAAGTTGTTTCATTTTGTACAAACAGTCTAAATCACATGACTCAGTGTCTTCAAGACAGAAAACTGGTTAATGAGGTTGATGAACTAAACAAATTAGGGTGTTATCAAATTGTAAAGTGTACTCCGCCGATGTTATGTACATGTGGTTAGAAGTGTGGGAATCTTGCAACGCAATCTAATTTGAAAATCTAATATTGAACACAGAGGAAAACGATATGCAATATCCTAGATGTGTTGAGCTGAAACAATACATTTGGGCACTGAGCTGTCAGTATATTTAGACAACAGGACAAAAGTGGTACTAAGAGTATTTCCTTTTCCAAAAGGCAAGCTGTCAAGACAGTCCGTAGTGATCTGAAGTTGTCAGTTTGATTAAAAGTAGTAAAGTGGCCAAAATCAAAAGCGCTCTATGATGTTGAGTGAACAAATGGGTAAATGGGAACTGCTGTACTGGAAACAATTGTCAATGAAGCTATAACCGAGTTATTGAAAAGAGGAAAGAGAGTTTTGAGCATGATCAAAGAGGCTGTCTCATGTGACAGCGCCTCTTCTCATCATCGTTCTGAAACCCATATGTGGCTGTATGACCCCATTCCAGATTTGCCGTCAACATACGCCGAGCACGAAATCCGTCCTTGCATTAAAGAAAGTGGTCAGATCCTGTCCATTTTTCTACTCCTCTTTTTCCAGGCCCTTACAACACTAAGCTGAGCTTAAAAGTCAGCTGACGTGATCAAAGATACCAAGTCATATTCCAGCTAACGAGACCCGAGTGTTCCCGATGCATGGAAGAGACCTCCCAGAGGACGGGGACCTGCGCCATGCACTCCGACATGGGAAAGGACCGACTTCTGTGGCCCGAGCCCTATTACCCATAATTGCTTTTTCCATTGTCGTCGCCCACTCTTCCTTCTTTTGCCTTTA
Organism: Sinocyclocheilus anshuiensis; assembly: GCF_001515605.1. Taxonomy (NCBI): domain Eukaryota; kingdom Metazoa; phylum Chordata; class Actinopteri; order Cypriniformes; family Cyprinidae; genus Sinocyclocheilus; species Sinocyclocheilus anshuiensis. The sequence continues at coordinate 1,138,853 of NW_015548227.1, read as the reverse complement.
TTGTACGCATACAGCTAAGGAAGTCTCTTGCATTCATCAGACTCGGATAGAAGGATATTTTCTTATGTCTCCCTTCCATAATGTACATTTGGAGGGTTCATGTTGAGCGTGCTTCTCAAGACATCAGTGTGCACTCAACGGCAGTGACGTTTAGAAAGGAACGTGAACAACAGGGGTTCCTCCTTTTTGGCTATGCACTTATCTAGGTCCGGATGGGCTCTTTGTTTCCCGTGGCCCCTGAATTGCCTCTTCCACCTGACCGACAGAAAAACATCAGGTTGGAGTGGTGCCTATAGAAAGTTCTGCTCGAGAGTCTCCACCTGGGCTGGACGGAGAGAGAGAGTAGCCAACATCAACATGCCCTCAAAGGGGTCCAAGCCTCAGGGCAGAGCAGCTGAGTTGGACACAGGGGCTTGAAAATGGGGGATTAGAAGGGGAATGTGTTGGGCTAATCCACCATTATGTGGTGGCCCTCAGGTCTTTAGTGACCTCAAAGAGTATAAGGGCATTCTGCCGCCCAGAGAAAAACCGAATGCTGTCCGAGCAATATCTAATATGGTGGGAGAATTTATTTTCTCCTTTATTTCTGCCTCTAACTCAGGACAAGTAATACTAGACCTTGCTGTGACCTGTTGTATCCATGACAACCCAACATCTTTATTTGACAGATCTGCAACCTGAAAAGACCCAGAAGAAATTGCTGATTCCCTCCTTCACTCTCTTAATGGTTCCATTAACTCTTTGCCCACCATTGACGCAATTTTTCTGGCTTTGCATGTTTTCACTGTTATATGATAGGAGGCGCTATTACAGATCTTTAGAAAGAGTACCGAATGTCTGGATAAAAAAAACACGGCGAAAAAGAAGCAGAAACAAATCATTTGTAAGCAAATGCATATGTAAAATAATGGTATCATGACATATTAAACAACATATAAATCAAATCTGCCATTACCGAATGAAATGTCAACCCAGGAAGTTATAGGGCTGTGAAGCTTTGGGGGTGTTGATGGAAGCGATCTACTCCATCTATGTTTTGATCATCATTCTGAATCCGATCCGGATGTTGACTTTGACAAAAATGCCATTTTCTCAGCTTTTTGTTCAAAATGTTACTTTTTTCATGAAACTCACCCACATTCAAGTGTTGATATAAAAAACAAAGAATGCTAGAATAAAACGGGTTTTTGTTTAAAAGCACAGGCTCTGTTTTTCTTTTGACATACTGCATGTTCAGATATTCATTCCCCAAATATTCTGGGGGCCATCAAACATTTTGTGAAGATCAAAAATGCTGGAGCTGGCTGGCAAAGTGTTAAGAACCTTTAACATCCATGGAAACTTTCAATTGCACAAAAGGTTCTTTATAGTGGAAAAAGGTTCTTTTTTTTCCTCAAACTAAGAAAAAATGGTTCTTCTCCTGTAAGAACTGCTCTTTGGGGAACCAAAATGCTTCCTCCATGGCATCTCTGTGAAACTCCCCTTTTAGAACCCTTGTTTTGCATGGAAAATCAGAGATAATATAGACCGAAGACTATTTAGACTATATAGACTGAACCTTTTTGCTTTATTTTGCAAATTAATTTCCAGCCAATTTCCGAATGCAATCTCAAAGACACCATGAAGTTCTCTTCACCGTTCTCTTGTAGATCTGCACCTCCTACCATGTGAAGACAAGCCATTCCCTCTTCCAGCCAGTAAGGATGAGCTTCATGGTTCCCCCAAGCACAATCGCACTGACTTGGAGCCTGTCCCAGCCCGGCACCGGAATGATCCAAGTCTTGGGGGAAATAAGACGACAGTTCATTGCAGTAACCACTGAAGTCATCATTCAGCCATCCATCAAAATATACCAACAATGCCACCCTCTGTCTCTGTTTACACAAGATTTGGTTAAGATTTAAATAACTTGGTTACAGTTTGATATGCATGGATACCACTGACATTCATTTAATCAGATGTTTTTATTTTCAGAACTTGCATAGATGTTTTTCATTGCATTAGAGATTAGCTACTCGCTCGGGTAAATTCAATGTCAAGCAGGACATGGCAAAGATCTAACAAGTTAACTTTTAATATCATTTTCATTGATTCAGATAACCCCTTAAAGCTTGCCAATGTGTTTAGATTCACTGCATTAACTGATTAACACTCTGACAGAAATATTAGTAGTGTTGTGATTATAATGAAAAGGATCAAATTTGTGTCGGTAACTTTTGTCCTGTTGCTCTAGCCTCATGGAAACTTTGGCTGATTCCATGTCAGGTCCTGTTAGCCTGCTGTTTTTCGGCCACCTTTTCAAGCTGTAGAGTTGGAATTAATTTCGTCAGGACTAGTCCTGCCGTGTCTGGCTAAATCCTGCCCTGGGAGAGACGTGCTGAGTCTGTCTCCGTGGAAACCACTAATGGATACTTTCAACCTCCTCACTTTCATCTAACGTTTCTTCTGTGAATAGAGAGAAAACAAGAGAAACTGTGCCTATTTTGCCTCAACTGACACTTCTCTCAAAGGGCACATCATTGACTTCTCGGAATTGGCTGTTTCTTTCACTTTTACTCATCTCTTTACAGGAAGGAGCAGTTCTCTGCAGATTACCTTATTATGAGACCTGGTTTTGACATTAAGTGCAGTGCCCTATATCTCACCTTACTGTAAAAATGTAAGATGCCACCACTGAACTAATCACCTTTTTTATTGAGTAAAATCCTGTGATTTCACTGACTCTGACAACATTGGCTGCTGATATCAAACATGTATTTGCATGTGCTCTTTACATCTGAATCACATTTTGCATATTGTATATATGCAAATAGGTAACTGCAAAAACAAAAAAATATGTTCTTAACATAATGTTCCTCGTTGTTAATTGTGCAAGGCAAAAAGTGTTTTATATAGACTTTGGTGTATAAGGCGCAATCATTAATAAATCTAATTTACATAGAAATTTAAATATTTAATTCAAATACTATTTTTGCTCATTTAGCACTTGGTAATATTAATTGTAGGTGGTTATCAAATAGGGATGGGTCATGACGGCTGACGAGTTATCTAACAAGTTGATTAGGTGTCAACTTGTTGTTGTTGATTTTTTATTAAATATTTGTAGGTTTGATATTTTTAGCCATGGTGCTTTTATTAGCATGCTGATGGTATTTTAGCTAGGTACAATTTAAGTTCATCCCCTTTAAAAGTCAAATTTTTGGCCGTTGAGTTTCGTACAGTTTGGAGGGGCTTTCCATGAGTATCATGTCAATGTGAATGGAGTGTGAATAAGTCGACCTGAAATCAAAATTAATTTTAAATGCATGTTATTGTTATTTTAGTGTCATAGAGATACTATAGTGTTGAAGTAGTTTTTATTTTATATTTTGCTTACATTTTAATTTTTAGTTAAAGTTTTAGTAAATTTGTTCTGTTTTTTGTCAACTTTATTATTATTAATATTTTTAAATATTTCTTTATCATTTGTATACATTTTTTATTTCAGATTTAGTTAAACTGAGAAGTAAACTAGCTAAAATATATTTTTTTAGAATTTATTTCAATTTATTTTATTTCAAGTAATGAAAGTTTTCTTTTTCAGTTTTCATTTTTGATAATTATAATAACCCTGTATTACTGTGAATGATTCATCCATGCATGTTTAATTTTTTAATGTATTTTGACTTCATAATAACATGCAGAATTTCTACAATCATTTAGTTGGCTTAAATCCCGCCCCTTTCTTATAATCAACTGTCTCTGTCTAATCAACAACTGATAAAACCTAGACCCGTCCTACTTTTTATGTGTTTGACACATTTTTATATATATATATATATATATATATATATATATATATGATACTGTACACTGGATCCATTTTTGAATGCAAGAACTTAAAACCTTTCTAAAAACACATCCAATCCCACCAGCCTAATTATACATATCTTCCAAAAGACCTGATTCTTCAGGCAACCGGACTAGTTGGTGCAAAAAATATGTAGTACTGCATATCCGTGTTAGTGAATGAGACACAGGTTGTTTAGTGAATTCGCCCCTCTGTGTCCTGTAAAGCTCAGGGGTGATTGCCATTATAAACGTCTGATAATGGAGTAAGACAAAAGATCTTGTATGGACACAACAGAGCATGTTTCATATCGCTTGGTACGGACCACGGATAACTTCTAAATGAAAGGCATATATACATGTAATACTGTATTGTATGCCAGTCACAGTGTTAAGGCTTTGCTTTTCGTTTCTGTCCGAACAATAGCCAGCCACATACAACACAATCCCTGAAGCATACAATGTGGTCTGTGTCTCCCAGAGTTTGTATGACATGGCGGCAGCCCCAGACAAAGACAGCATACAGCGTAGACACATGCCTGAGAAAAGGACAGTAAATGCGTCATCAAACATGCAAACAAACTTCATGTGAGTTTCTCCATGAACATCTCTACACAAATAAATCATGCATTTTAGTGGAAAGTGATGTGCGTCACAATTTGAACTGGCCAACAACGATGCTAATTAACCCGGCCCTTATGCACACAAGTCAATGTCCTCATGTAAGGGGTCACATGGACACGTGTGGGGTGAGAAGAGGAAAAAAGAAAACACTACAAAAAGTGCTTCCAAAGCCATTACCATTGAACTCTGAATTATTTTGCATTTGCTTTACATCTCATCAGCTCAAACAAAAGACAATGGATGTGTGGTAACAGTAAAGGTCTGCACCAAGCATCCGAACACCAGCAATCACAACACCGTAAACTCCTAAGGTATGTAAAATCAGATATATTTCATAACATGCATGCATGAAATCAGGGGTGTGTGCTCATTGCTAATGGCTTTTCGCCATTTTTTTAGGGTGGTTTCCCTTGGCGTCTTTAATCGCTGCCAACAAACCTACCAACAAGACCTTCTCCTCAAAGGATTAGAAGAACCCTGCCGATGATGTACTGAAGTGGTATTTTGCTATTTAGTTCCTTTCCTTAAAGCATACTAAGTGGTGTATATTTTGTGTGCATACATTGCATACAGCTTCCAGTGACACATATACAACAGCAAGATGCATAATAATAAAATTAAAGAATAAAAAATAAAATGTATAAAGATATAGATACGCTGCGACAGAATAAATACAGATGTGCAAGGGCAAATGCAATGTGCTGAAGAGGTACTGATGTGTACAGGTAATATGAATAAATAGAAATATTGCTATATATATATATATATACTGCCGTTCACAGTATCAGTATGCTTTTTGATGTTTTTTAAAGAAGTCTCATGCTCATCAAGGATGCATTGTTTTTTATCAAGAATACAGAAAAAAAACAGTAATATTGCAAAATATTATTGCAATTTAAAATATCAGTTTTCTATTTTAATATACTTTAAAATGTAATTTATTCCTGTGATGCAAAGCTGAATTTTCAGCATAATTTCTTCAGTGTCACATGATCCTTCAGAAATTATTCTAATATGCTGATTTATTATCAGTGTTTGAAACAGTTTAATATTTTTTGCAACCTGTGATACTTTTTTCAGGATTCTTTGATGAATAAAAAGTTGAAAAGAGCAGCATTTATTCAAAATAAAAATCTTTTGTAACAATATACACTACTAGTCAAAAGTTTGGGCCAGTACTATTTTATCCTTTCTTTTTTTTTTTAAAGAAATAATACTTTTATTCAGCAAGGATGTGTTAAATTGATAAAAAAAAGTGATAAAAACTTATACTGTTAGAAAATATTTACATTTTAATAAATGCTGTTCTTTTTATTTAGATACACCAGCTTGGACCGGGAAAAATGTTGCAAATCCCATCTTGACCACCTTAAGCTGCAATTACCTGTTTTCCAGCAGAAACCATGACCAAGGTCCCCAATAGCTTGTAGTTTAGATGGTCATCAACCCAAACCAGCTCAGACCAGCTAGAAACCAGGTAATATTGTTCCAATGCACACAGCCATCACATTTTTAGCACACATGAACATGAACACTGAAATACACAACAGCATGTAATCTTTCTTCCATACAAGATCAACCCAAACCAGCTCAGACCAGCTAGAAACCAGGTAATATTGTTCCAATGCACACAGCCATCACATTTTTAGCACACATATACGCTGAACACTGAAATACACAACAGCATGTAATCTTTCTTCCATACAAGATAACTTCAAGATTCAAGATTCAAGATTTTTATTTGTCACAGTGCAGGACGTGAGAGATGGCATCTTCAGTAGATCTGTTGGGGCGATAGGCAAACTGAAGAGGGTCCAAAGTATCAGGGATGGAGGAGCAAATGTTGTTCTTTATAAGTTTCTCAAAGACCTTCATGACTATTGACGTGAGGGCAACTGGACGATAGTCATTCAGGCAAGAGGGGTTATTGTTCTTAGGCACAGGGATGATGACAGATTTTTTAAAGGGGGTGGGGACCACCGAGATAGCAAGGGACTCATTAAAGATGGATGTAAACAAGCCAGCGAGCTGATCAGCACAGGACCTCAGAACACGGCCAGAAATCCCATCAGGACCTGCTGCTTTCCTGACGTCCACTCGCTTTAGGGCCCTCCGAACCTCGTCCTCCGACACAGTGATTACATGATTATCGCTGCTCTGTCTGCAGCTTCCTGACTTATACTGACAGTAATATCATTACACTGGGAAAAAAATGGTGTCAAAACCATTTTCATTCACAAATGAAAAAAAAAATGCTGCTGCAATTAGTTATAGCATCTTAGAATTTGTTGAGATAACTTATACCAAACTAAACTAAACTAACGTTAACTAAACTTTTAAGTCAAACATGAACACTTACTTTTTTAAGTTGAAACAATGCATTATTTTTATTCTAATGTTGAATTTAAGTTGTGATAACTAGACGCAATTTATTAATTTTTTTATTGTGTATTGACAAAGAAACAGCAAGACAATGAATTTTGAAGTTGAGAGATTTACTCCAATAATCTTTTTTTTTTTTACTGGTATTACCAACGCTATCTCACGACCAATTCGTACGTATTTTACAAGGTGGCTAATTCGTACGACCTCACTCGTACGATTTTGTATGATTTGTCTAGACCCCAGTGACGGGTAGGTTTGGGGGCAGGGTTAGGTGTAGGTTATTCGTACAAATTCATATGAATTGTGCAACTCGTAAAATACGTACGATTTAGCACAAATCATATGAATTTGTACAAGTGAGGTCGTACGAATTAGCCACCTTGTAAAATATGTACGAATTGCCATGAGATCGGGCTGGTATTACTTACTGACATCTAAAATTAAATTAAACCTTATTTTTGTTTTTATTTGTTTGTGGAACACCCTTGGTTAAAGTTAGAATATAAAAACAGGGGTAATTGATACTGTGCTTAAATATTCTTTCCACCCAGTGTAACAGGCCCTTCGAGTAACATTTTGACTGTAAGAGTCATTGTCCCCATCAGTCCCTGGCATTCTGCTCATGGCTAGTTCTGCCCACTCCTTAGCAGTGGGAGGCACACAAGAATAACTGTTTGTGCCGCTAACAAGGGAAGGTAAAGACACAGAGGGGTCTCATTGCAGCTGCCACAGTTCACCTTTCACATTTACCTCCACTTTTCAACTGCCAGCACTCTCCAGGTGGACCATTCAATGCCTCTTTGCAAGCTGTGACCTAATATATAAGAGCAAAACCCATTAGAATGAATTGAAACAATTGTTCTTATGCTGTAAAACTTTGTGCACTGTCCATTATATAAAGACTTTAGATGCAAATGATAAAATGTCAACAAATAACCCTAGACTGCAGTGACCAGCAAGGACATGGTGTAACAGCTTATCATTTCCTCAAAAGATTATGATTAAACCACCAAAACAATGGGGTTTGGATCGCTAGCCAATTTCTTACCACAAAATTTGGATATTGTTTACTGGTTAGCATGGAAATGCTAAGTATGCTAAACAGCCATTTCTAAATAAGTGCAAAAAACCAGTGCATAGTATCCTAGAAAGTTTAGACACCATTCGTTTAACGTGATTTGAAGCATGCTATCGCTAATAGCAATTAATAATTTAGATGAAGTGACGTCCTCATTCTGGAAAGCATACAAGACAATAATGTGGATATGAGTCAAGGTCATCAATATGTTTAGCCTTTCCCCAAAGAGAAAGGCTGTAAATTTGAAATGTTAAAAGCTACATGCTAAAAGGTACTTGTGTCAGCTTTGAAGAGTACACTAGCACATGGATGACCTCAAATCTACCAGATGCTAAAGATTTGACTCCAACACCATGATCGACTCACTGAATTCCTATGGAAATACTGTATCGCTAATATTGCTAATAGCTATTTAAAGTGATCTCGGTGGTTATTTTTGCAGCAGGTGTCATTTTAACTTTATGGAATCAATGTTATTCATTTCAAATTTGTTAGATATAAAAAGTTGTCTTTTTTAATGAATGGATTGTCTAATAATGTATATTAATAATAATGCACGATTACTGCACAGAGTGAATCTGATGTCCTTCCAAAAAGGTGTTTATTTTTATTTTTTCAGTCAGTTAATAAAAGGACTCAGAACTATCTATGTGCAGCAGTAAATGACTTTGTCAAGCAGATGGAAGAGGTACTTTAAGAGGTAATTGTAGGTGTCCTAAAGACAGCTTTGAATATAATTGCCAATGCAGTTGTCCAGAAAAATGCATTGGGTGGACCAGGCATGAAGTAGAACAAACAACATACTTAAAATAGAGTAAAAAGTGAGGGAATAACCATTGTGCCATTTCAGAATGACTACTTTATATAAAAAAACGTCTCAAACAACTACAAACAGGTGATGTTGGGAACAAAGTACTTGGAGTAATTTCAGAAAACGCATGAAACGGACGCTCAGCACCATGCTGCCACCTAGTGCAGTGTTACGGTAGTGCATGGACTCAATCCCTTGCTAAGTCACTTTAATATTCTATGTAGAAAACAGAATTTATGGATAAGTATACCAGCAATTCTTTTTTTTGGCAAATAAAAATTGCTTAGTGGTGTATGCTGCTCTACTTGGGCTTTAGACATGAATGATACATCAAACATTGTATGGTTTGTTGAGAATAGGAGTGTTTTTAGTTTTCTGACTTACCTTTTTTGCCTGGCATGATGAAATGGGTGGGAAAAAAATTCAATGAATTAGGGAAATGAGCCATATAATTAATCTTTTGAACATCATGGCCACATCCCACAACATCTCAGCATCGTGTCTGTGACTTTTGCATGACTCAAAAATGTACAGCATCGTTATAATTTAAAAACATGTCGCTTTTATTCAGTTATTGTGGGAATGCAAAGTCGCAAATGTAATCTCTGAAAGCTGCCATAGCCTTTCAAGGAGCACGAAATGTTACAACTGTATTTCAGTTCCTGAGACAAGAATAGAAATAGTTACAATTTAGGCAAAAGGGAAAATACAATAGTCAACTTGATTGTCAAGTCTGCACTCCTGTGATACGGCTTCAAATTCATGAGTCTTTACAAAAATGTACAAAAACACAGATCCATCAGCACTCCTCCCTCACCAATTTTAAAAAAAGAATAAAACACAGAAGCTCTTCTGCACGAGGCTCATAACTCATCATTGTGTTTTTCAGCTGTAGGTTCTGTGGTCTTTGGCTTTGTTTTCTTGTCATCTGCAGTATTTTGAACAGTTGTTTTGCCTGTTTTCTTCGTTTTGTCTGACGTTACAGGTTTTGTCTTGTTAGCTGTTTTTGATTTCTTTTTCTCTGCTGTTGTGCTTTTTGTTTTGTCTGACTCTTTGCTCTTTGTTTTGTCTGCTTTAGCTTTTGTTTGGGTTTCTTTTTTTGCTGGCTTTTTTGATGTTTTTGCCTTTGGTTTTTCACTTTTCTTCCCCACTTTGCTGTCAGTTTTGTTATCCTCTGTAGCTTTGGTAGGTTGTTCTGCAGATGTGCTTGTCTTTACTGTGTCTTTTTCGGTTGTTTTAGCAGAAACGGTTCCTTCAGGTTCAGAGGGTTTCGCTACACTGTCCATTCCTGTTTTCTGGACATCAGCTTCAAGTGGGCTGGAAAGCTTTTTCAGAAGTTCTTCAGCCTGTAAACGCTCCTGTGGACACAACAAAATGCAACAAGGTTAGACAAAGAGGGAACTTTTAACAACTACAACTTAAGAGAAAACCGATCTGTGTTATATTAGTTTTATTTATATACTATTATAGTATTTTTTTAAATACTTGGAATTGGCTTTTATTTTTATATTTTCAGTTTTTATTTAAATCTTAGTTTTAAGTTTTAGTAATTTTGTTATCTGCCTTTGTCATTTTTATTAGTTTTAATATTATTCATTTAGTTTTAGTAATTTTTGTACTTCAACTTGTTTCATTTCAGTTTGTTGCAAAGGCCACGATTCTAATTTTGTTTGTTTTTTATTCAATATTTATATTTTATTTTATTTTATTTCAGTTTTCATTTAAATTTTAGTTTTAAGTTCTAGTAATTTTGTTATGTGCTTTTGTGTCATCTTTATTAGTTTTAATGTTTCTATTTACCTTTAATTTATTCATTTAGTTTTATTTTATTTCAGTTAGTTGCAAATGCCACATTTCTAATTTTCATTTAAGTTTTAAAGTTTAAGTTTGTTTAATTCAATATTTATATTTAATTTTATTTCAGCTTTATTTCTAAATTAACTAAATATTTTTAATAGTCTTAGTTAACAATGACAACACTGCAACAGACCCCATGAAAGTGTTAGTTTTCCTGTTTAAATCTACAGTTAATCCTATTGCTTTATTTTACCATTCGCAAAACTGCACTGAAAGTCATACTTGCCTTCTCGTTGTGATGAGGATCCAGAGTGAACCGAAGCACTACAGCACACCTCTGGCCTTTGGTTACTGCGGTCACTGCATGAAGGTTCTCCTGTCCAGCTCTGAATCCCACGACTCTACCACACCGAGGCTTCGCTACAGCCTGAAGAGACAGTAGAGTGAAATCTCTTAGAAAACGCATGCCACAACAGCACATTTTAGTTAGTGGAACCAAGTCTAAAATGACTCATTAGGATTGCTGGGGAAGCTACCTTGAAATTGTAGTTTGTCAAGCAACAATGCACTTAAAGTAGATAAAACCATATTTGACTCAATTTACAGGAACCAGTAAAATAGGGATAAATAGCAGTATTTAAGCCACAAAAAGTAAACATAAATGAATCACGTTTTTGAACTGGTTCATTGAAATGAACTGTTTGAACAAACTGATTTTGCTAAAATGAATCCGACTTCCTAATGCTACTTGACAGGGACAGCGTATTCCAAGGTATAGTGTTTGATTAGTTAGTTAGTTAGTTAAATCTTGTCTAAAACTACACTATTTTTTTAGTAGTTACATTACTGAAATATGTAGTCATGTTAATAGCGTCACTTATTTTACTTTGTTAGTTACTCCTCTACACAGCTCACTAGTTCGAAGAAAAATAATGCAAAACATTTAGAGATCTTACAGAGACAGTTTTGGCATCTGACTCAGTGAAGATAAAATCTCCCCCTTCAAAGTCGTCATTGAGGTACAAAATGGCACTACAAAGCAAAACAGAATGCATTAGTGAAAACACTATAAACTTAATAACCATGATGCTTCACTGGTTCCTCAAGCAGCAAACCTGTAGCCTTGATCGCTGTATGCTGACACCTCTTTGATACAGCTGTTGAGCTCTGAGATAAGCAGACAGTCTGTGCGCTCTTCCTGTTTCTCTGGTATGAAAGAGACCAACACATGCTTGCTTAAGAACTAAATAGGTCTGTGTTCAAGATGCAAAAATAAAAAAAAAAAAAAAAAAAGTCAGTTTACCGATGGCAGATCGGCAGACCAGGTTTGAGCTAGAGAAATACAGGGGCGATTCCAGACCAAAATTGGATTCCAGAACCTTTCGTATTTTCTCACTGAGGTCGGAAAACAAATGTGCACTCTTCAAGGGAACCAGACCCTCCTGACCAATGTATGAGATAAAAAAAACTTTTAAGTGATGAATTAAAATACAATATACCTGTAAAGAAAGTCAACATTTTTCCAGAAAAAAAACAGAGCATCACATTTGTATTTGCAATACAGAGTCTGCATAATCTAAATCAGCCTAATACCTCAAGCATAAAGGATATTTATTTAATACACTGATAACAAATAAAGGTTCCAAAAGGTTGTTTTCACAGCAATGCCACAGAAGAACCATTTTTGGTTCCTCAAAGAACTTTTCAGTGAACAGTTCTTTAAATAAACTTTTTTTTTCTTAGTGTGAAGACCATTTTAAAAATTTAAAGACTCTTTTTCCAATATACATAATTTTTTTGTAGAATAGAAAGAATCCTTGAATCTTAAGGTGCTTCATGGATAAAGAATCTTTCATTTTAAGTTGACTTTTTTTTCTTTTTTACATATACTACTGTTCAAAAGTTTGGGTCAGTAAGATTCTTTTTAGGTAATTAATACTTCTATTCAGCAGGGACACGTTCAATTGATTTAAAATGACAGTAAAGAGATTTACTGTATCATTTTACAACATATTTCTATTTGAAATAAATGCTGTTCTTTTGTACTTTCTATTCAGGATTCAAGAATCCTGAAAAAAAATGGAGCAGCACATCTGTTTTCAACATTGATAATAATCAGAAATGTTTCTTGAGCAGTAAATCAACATATTAGAATGATTTCTGAAGGATCATGTGACACTGAAGACTGGAGTAATGATGCTGAAAATGCAGCTTTGCATCACAGAATGCAGAAAACAGAAACAGAAAACATTTAATTTAATATTAATGTAACAATATTACTGTTTTTACTGTATTTTTTATTAAATAAATGCAGCCTTGGTGAGCATAAGAGGATTTTAAACAGTAGTTTATCTACCAAGCTCAACAACAATAGAAACTAAAGAACTGACAAAGTGTTGCATGTTCCTTTAACTGGTTTGAACATGGTGCAATTATTAGTTTCATGATTTCATTGAATTCAAGAGGATTTTTTTTAAACCCTTTAGTAAAGTAGGTCTCACCTGCAGAGCTTTGAGAACCATAATATCCTGAAACATCTCACTCGCCGAATGAGGGGAGGGTGTTGCTTTAAAAGCATCTTGAATAGCTGCTGCCTGCGAGAGTTAGGTAATAGAAAAGAGAAATATTTATTTGACTGCAGAAAATACAAAAATACCTTTTTGCCTACTCTTCTGGGAAACAGAAGGAAATGTGAAACGTACACTGGAGAGGCGATGAAGCTCCTGACACTCGTCGGATGTGATTACATCATCCAGGACGACCCGCTGTGAATCATTCAGGGCTGAGGATGTCAGGGTTTCCGTAATGTTGTGAAACGGGAGTTTGTCGGCAGTTTCTGGAGTAGGGGCTGGATTGATATCTGAAAAAGCACCAGTTGCAGGACCAGGTCATGTAACTTGCTTATCCCTTCACATATGTTGAATTTTATTTGAAGTCTTACCGTCTTTCACCATCTTGTCCAGGTCTGATGATTCTTTACTCTTCTCTACTACAAGTGTCTCGATCTCTTTCATCAGGTTACTGATCTCCTCTGTAATCCTCGCGGCTGTTTCTTTGTCCGCCCTGCGTGCACAGAGGAAACCAACATCAGGTCAGTTGAACTTTCGTGTTAATATATCAGATGCAACAACAAAGGTATACTTACTTTTGTTTGTCTCTTAGTTTCTTGGGTATGATGTCCTCAGGGGTCCATGTGTCCTGAAACAGAATGAGAGAAAGATTTTATTATAACTTATAATTGAACATAAATAAATATGGGAATCATAGCACTGAGCACATGCTAATACACTTACTGGATCAACAAAAGTTTTACCAAACATCTCATAGCCAAAGTAAAGAAGCTCTTTTTCCAGCATAGACCTCTTAATGTGCTGCTTAACAACCTGCAACAAGAAAAAAAAAAGCACCATGTGTTTCCATTGAAAATAAATTAATTATGTTTTTATTAACTGATATTACAAATAAATGTGCTGTAGATCAAAAGCGTGCTTGTGCATCAGTGGCACATGTGGACGGCACCTCTCTGGCTGTAATGTTGACGGCTTTTTCGTCTCCCAGCACAGCTGAGTAGTACGCCAGGTTCTGAGCCATGACCGAATCCTCAGGGTGGAAGAGCAGGTATGTTTTAGCACACTCAATAGCCTGCTTGTATTTCTCACCTGGGAGAGAAACAGATTAAAGCTTTAAAAATGAACTCAGACATAAATAAAACATGATGCATTTAAAACATTCTACAGTACACAAAAATGTAACTTTATTGGCAACACCCCAATATATCTAACTGCTGTGCAAACTTTGATGTACTTAAATAAACTACAAAAACATACATATGTGTATATATATATATATATATATATATATATATATACGAAATTGATGTTGAAAAGACATCAAATTGATGTAAAAAAAAAAAAACATCTGTGCACTGCAGAGGCTGCATCTCAAGGGGCGT
>NW_015548227.1:1118603-1122876 GCF_001515605.1 Sinocyclocheilus anshuiensis | reverse complement strand
ATACACAAATACAACAATAATAAATATATATACTCACATATAATGCATTTTTGATTGATGCTAATTCTGGCAGTGTTATTTTAGCATTATTTATATACTACTAGAATATTTATTAATATTTTGAATTAACTTTTTATATTCATATTTAGTATTTTTCAGTGTTATTAATTTTGTACTTTCAGTACTTCAACGTATTTTCGTTAGTTGCAAAGGCACTTTAATTTCATTTTTTTCCTAATGAAAAGTTTTTAAATGTATGCTCTTTTATCTAATATTTTATTTTATTGTAGATTTATTTCAATTACTGAAACCAGGGTTATTATAGTTAACTAAAATGAAAACCATAACAAAACATTTTCATTATTTGAAATAAGATAAACATTAACTGAAATAATATAAAAAGCTTAAACTTATTTTGTTTATGCTTTTCTATCTAATATTTTATTTTATTGCAGATTAATTTCAGTCACTGAAACCAGGGTTGTTATAGTTAACTAAAACTAAAACCATTAAAAAAAAAAACATTTTGTTATTTGAAATAAAATAAACGTAAACAAAACTTTAAACTTATTTTATTTTAGCGAATTGCCAAGACAACATTTCTTATTTTAATTTACTTTAATTTGACATACTAAAATAACTAAAACTGAAATAAAAATCAATATAAAACTATATAGACAGCAATAAAACAATATTGGTTTTGGTTTTGGTTTTAGTTAACAATAACAACAGAAATCTGGGCCTGAATATGCTTCTGCTGACGATGAGTGTATCGTACTGTTATAGTATGAGAACTGAAGGTAGTTAAAGTGCGATGGGAGGAAATCTTCAAAAGGCTTCTCTCTTCCAGCGGTGGATGCCAGATCCACAGCGCAGTTCTGTTTGCAGTTCAGAACGTGAAGGTAATGATCTGTGATCAAAGCAAACATAGACATGAATCCCTCAAAAAAAAAAAACACATATTTATGAAACATTTAGTGTAACAGAACTACATACAAGAAAAAGAGAGATCAAACGAGACAGCAAACACCATGAGATTTTAAAATGACATCAAATTAAATCAAAGAGAATCTGGTGTTGTTAAATCAAAGGCATCAGAATACCACGTGCCTGTCATAGATTGAAAGAGATCGGCGTTGTACTCCATGTACTTGTAACCATCATAATCGAACGCTCCCTCGCAAAGAACCCTGCATTCTTCATAAGCGGTGAAATATTCTTCAACAGCGGCTTCAAAGTGCTCGATGGCTGGGGCAAAATCTTCTGCACTGTAATGAATCTTGCCCTCTAAAAATTCAGCCTGGAAATCAGCAATTACAGGTACAGTCAATTATAAACATTTTATAAGGCAGTAAGATCGTATGGATAAAATCTAGACATATTCAGATTAACAAACATTGCTTGTACCATGTGCTGTCTCTCCTCCAGGTCCTTGAAATCTGTCTCTTGCACCCCAGCCATCATCATGTAGTACTCTAAATTCTGTTTCATCTCTACGTGGTCAGGGTTTGCCATGAAAAATGTATTTGCTGCTGCCACTGCCTTGTCAAGCTTGTTTATCTGTAAGTACCAAGAAAACAAAGAAATATTGGTTAGAAAACACTCATGCTTTCCAAGTTATACTTTAGAGACAGAATTGTTCCTAGAATATATAGCTAAACTTCAAAATAAATAAATACATAATCATATTAAAAGTCATATGCAAAACATAAGCAGCACAACTGTTTTCAACATTAGTAATTTTTTGAGCACCAAATCAGCATATTAGAATGATTTCTGAAGGATCATGTGACACTGAAGACTGGAGTAATGATGCTGAAAATTCAGCTTTGCATCACAGAAATAAAATATATTAAAATATGAAATTAATATTACACATTATTTCTGTTTTACTGTATTTTTTATCAATGGAGGAATGATGCTGAAAATTCAGCTTTGCATCACAGAAATGAAATATATTAAAATATGAAATTAATATTACACATTATTTCTGTTTTACTGTATTTTTTATCAGATAAATGCCTTGGTGAGCATAAAAGTTTACCTAAAAAAAATTTTAAAAATCGTTTTTTATATATATTTTAATGATATATTAAATTAAAGACTATCATTAAAGTAGTGCTGTTGTCATTGAAGCAATCCTTGAAATTTGTGATGACTTTGCTGTTCATACTTGTTGATACTATAGTTTTTTAATGCAACAATGATTATCATTTCATTAGGCCTAGTGGTCTGAGGCGCATGCCCCCGACTGTATATCTCATTTAAACCATCATTTTACAAGGCAGTGGTATGTTAAAGCCCCTGAGCAGTTCTAACACTCTGCAAGGCTCCACCTAAAGACGTGGCACAATGATGTGAGTTTGGGGGGGTTGGGGAAACGTGGAAGAGCTTCTTAAACGGTTAACCATTCAGTGACAAATGCATAAATGTTGTGTACAAAATCTGATCAAATGTACCTGATGCACATTTATGCATCGATAGAATGTATTTGATAACTCGATATTCTTTGTTTACAAACAGCTTTATGCTAATGAGATGCACTGATTTTATCCCCAGTCCTGTTTACTTTTTTTAATGCATTTGCGGTTTCATAGAAACAGTTTTGCATGCATTTTTCTGGCCTCTTCTTTACCTTAAAGTAAGCCACTTGCAGGTAATTGTAAGGCGTCCTCTTCTTGAACTCCAGCTCTATAGTCTCACTAACTTTATGGAGTGTCGGTGGTCCCAGTTTCTCGCTTTCACATGCATTCACACAATCGGCCCGTTTGAGAATCCTCTGGAAAAACGCTAAATCCTCCACGGCCCCGGTTCCTGGGATCGGGACACCCACACCTGAGAAAGGGTCCCCGAAAGCGGTGTGATTCGCGCAGGATAAGCGGCAGTGCGTCTGGATTTTACGCAGCGCTGCTTTATTCCGCAAAGCTCTTTCCATGTTCAGGATCACAGCCAGCCAGTCCTGCTTATAATACGCCTCCACCGCGTTATCAAAAAGCAGATCGTACGGCTCAAATATTCCATTGGTTTGAGTGTCACACAAGGTGACATGGACAGTGGAGAGGACTGATATCAAGGACAGTGAGGTCCACATCTCGGAGCCTGTAGGCCTGTCTGTGAGGTAGAACTTGGTTTTGGAGAATCCCAGAAAGTCTTTGGAGAGGGTGGAGCTCCAGGACTGTGTGAAAGCCTGCCCTGTGCACAATAGTGGCCGCCCTGTGTAAGAGCTGAGGAATTTAGGGCAACTGTGTGATTCTGGGTCTAGTCACGGATTTAAAAGGTTTGAGTGACGCATTTTCAGCTAAAAATAAAATATGTATACTGTACGCATACTTTATAGTTTTAGTTGAATATGCATAAATTATACAGTATCCATAAATTATATACAGTAGGCCTACAGAAACAGTGAGAATTGAGTTGGCAATTTATTTTTTGCTCTTTTGATTTAGTTTTTTCCCCCCTCCAGTAGCTACTCCTGGGTCAAAACAAGCCAACCGCTGGGTCAAAACAACCCAATAGCTGGGTTTGTCCCTTTTTAACCCAACCGAAAAAAAACGAAAAAGCTAGCTAACACTACAGTGGCCATTATTAAAGGGATAGTTCACCCAAAAATGAAAATTCTGTCATCATTTACTCACCCTCAAGTAGTTCCAAACCCGTATAAATTTCTTTGTTCTGCCGAACAGAAAGGGAGATATTTTGAAGAAAGTTTGTAACCAGGCTGTTTTGGGGCACCATTGACTTCCATAGTAGGAGAAAAAAATACTATGGAAGTCAATGGTGCCCCAGAACTGCTCTGTTTCCCACATTCTTCAGAATATCTTCCTTTGTGTTCTGCAGAACAAAGACATTCATACAGGTTTGAAACTACTTGAGGGTGAGTAAATGATGACAGAATTTTCATTTTTGGGTGAACTATCCCTTTAAGTCATTAGGAAACATAATTTACCTCTATTAACAGATCAGCAGTTTGTATATGTTCTCATACGATAAAAAATGCAGTATTCTTGATATCGATCTGGTAAGCATAGTTTTGCCTAATGTCATTATTTTATCAAGTTATTTTTAAGTTTTACTAAATGTTCAATTTCACAAAAATAAATAAGTTTTAAAAAATTTCCCTCATTACAAATTATGTTTTATAAAGTTATTGTAAAGTTTTAGGCCACTTTTTCAAATTAAATAAATAAATGAACCTGGAAACTGTCGTTGTTGTTGTTTTGTGTGTGTGTGTGTGTGTGTGTGTGTGTGTGTGTGTGTGTGTGTGTGTGTGTGT
>NW_015548227.1:1108979-1113885 GCF_001515605.1 Sinocyclocheilus anshuiensis | reverse complement strand
TGTGTGTGTGTGTGTGTATGTGTGAGTGTGTGTGTGTGTGTGTGAGAGAGAGAGAGAGAGATAGAGAGAGAGAGAGAGAGTTAAGGCTGAAAGTGTTGATCTTTGTAAAAAATTAAGAAAGAGATAAAACCAGTGAACAACTTGCATAATTCAGATAATATGAAGGAATAGTCCAAAGGTGTAGTGCAAAACAAATAATAAACTTGCACAGACTTGCAGATTTTTGGTTTCATAATTTCAAACTTAGATCTTTCGTAACTGCAGAAAACTCACGTTACTACGTTATCTGCCATCTACATAACAGGACAGAAAGGCTACCGCTAAACAAGCATTATCCCTTTATATTTGAATTATCGATATAATAAATATGAATATGCATTGTGTTATTCAAAAGTATTATTTTAGTAACACATGCTATAGTTTAAACCCTCATTAAATATGTTTGGAAATTATTATTTGACAAAAATATCGGTATTTGTACACAGGCAACTATCACGGCTACTACTCGATTCGGGAAACACAGTAGGACCCCAGAAACGCCTCCTCCGTGTTGATGACTACGGCGAGAAGTCTCGTGCTAATTTGCTGAGCGCTACGGGATGTTTAATTACAGAATGGATAAAACCGTCTGTCTACCACAACAACCCAACAAAACCACCACGGGTAAGACAGTGCTTTCAACGGTAAACTCCGTAATTATTTTTAGTTTAGGTTGTCTGTTTTATTGAATTGGCCGAGTCAGTCATTCCACCGCACCATAGTAATGATCAAAACAGAGGTTGAATGTTTAACTACAAAGTATTATCAATGACAAACAAAATATATGCTTGTTATAAGTTGACAAAACTTTTGTAATGTTATGAAATGTCCCATTATTGCCATTATATTCAGTGCCGTGATACTAAGCTACCAGCACTCGCATGTTCAGAAGTTAAAATTATTTGCTTTATTTCATACAAAAAAAATAATAATAATAATTTAAAAAAAAAAAAGCTTAACACTCTGAACATCTGCTCTGCACCTCCAGAGGCGCTTACTTTCACTCTCAAGAGCTTATCTAACCTGTTACATAATAACCTTTACAAAATTCGCCTAGTTTCTTGATGAATTACGTGGGAGATCAGATCAGTGCAGAAAGCTTTAAAAACCACTCTGGCATTTATATATATATATATATATATATACTACACACTACCGGTCAAATGTTTGGGATCAGTAAGACTTGTAATGTTTTTTTAAAGAAGTCTCTTATGCTCATCAAGGCTGCATTTATTTGATCAAAAATACAGAAAAAAAACAGTAATCTTGCAAAATGTTATTACAATATAAAATAATGGTTTCTATTTTAATATCCTTTCAAATATAATTTATTTCTGTGATGCAAAGCTGAATTTCCATCAGCCATTACTCCAGTATAAAGTGTCAGTGTCGATACTTTTTTCAGGATTCTTTGATGAATAAAAAGTTTAAAAGAACAGCATTTATTCAAAATAATAATAATAATAATAATTCATTACATTTATAGTGAAGCCAATCAGCAGATATGGGGATGGTTAGGAGGCCATGATGGTCAGAGGCCAGGATGTCAAGGTCACTCCTCTACTCCTTTCGAAAGACATCCTGGGATTTTTAATGACCACAGAGAGTCAGCAGCCCTCTACGAACACCTTGTATAAATCTTTTCTAACAATATAAATCTTCGCTATCATTCTTATCAATTTAACACATCCTTGCTGAATAAAAGTTTTAATTTCTTTCAAAAAAAAAGAAAGAATAAAAATGTACTGACCCCAAACTTTTTGAACGGTAGTGTGTATTGTTAGAAAATATTTCTATTTTAAATAAATGCTCTTCTTTTTAACTCCTGAAAAAAAGTATCACAGGTTCCAAAAAAATTAAATTCAGCTTTGCGTCACAGGAATAAATGAGAAGATTGTGTCAAAGCAGCTTTACAGTGTCAAACAGGAAAATAGTTTGTCAATAATGCAAGAGGACAGTAACACAGAGTCATTTTTCCAATTAAAGTCAGTTCATTGATGATTCAGTGATGTCGTCATCATCCAGTTCAGCTCTCTTCTAATAGTGTCTGTGCAATCAGTCAAGCGTCCCCAACTAAGCAAGCCAAAGGCGACAGTGGCAAGTAACCAAAACTCCATCGGTGACCGAAATGGCAAAAAAAAAAACTGGATCAGCCAGGGGCCAGTTCTCCTCTGACCAGACAAAACCAGCATGGCGTGGTTTAATTCCAGGCTGCAACGCACGTCAGATTGTGCAGAGGACTTGTCTGATTTCCGTGGTCTTTTGCCGATGGTCGTCGAGGTGACGAGGTCTTCGCAGGGGATCTGTCTCTGGGTGCTGGTCTATTTGACATGGTCTCTGCTGACATTCAGGGCTGTAGAGGTCGTCTCTAGGTGCTGATCCACCTGGTTTGGATCCGTATGGCTACAGTGACCTCCGAATAAGAATGAAAGAGCCTAATATCAGCGTAGATGCCATTCTTCTTACTATGTAACGAGCAATTTCTCTTATTATATATACTATTCTCTTATTTTTATTTCTCTTATTATGGCAGTGGCGTAATATATTGTAAGAAAAACTAGGATGTTGAAGATCTCAATGAAGATGTTTTTTTGCTGCATAGCAGTGACAAAGTACATGTACTACCTTGGGTTCAACGGAGTCAGAATAAACCCTGAACATCTTTAACTCATACCTTTTATACAGTTACAATTTACTACTCTTAATGTAAAAGAAGTTGTTTCTGTCGTAACAGCTGTGCTCTGTATGTTAATTAAGTTACTTCAGACACGCCATTGTCTTAGATGATTCTCGGTGTCCCACACTCATTCCCATTCGACAATTAAAGACCATTTGCTCAGGATGTGATCATCCCAAATGGAGCAGAAACAACATAACTATTGACTTTCTTCTTCTCTATAATAATTAGGCCATTTTGGAAAATGAGCATGATTTAACATGTATTTTGGCGAGGAGTCTGCCACTAAAAATCATCTCTATGCTGTGCAACAGGATTTTACATGTCAACAATGTTAATATTATAGTAACTTTGGTGGAGACCAGCAGTAACCCGAGTGGAATGGCACTGGTGAGCCCCTACCAGACTAACCGGGTTGGGGATCCCATGGATCTAGTTGCTCTGGCACAGCAAGTACAGAAGGTAAGTGATGCTTTAGCTCTATCGCTTTACTGATATGGATATAAAGCTTTTTTTTATCAATCGTGGATTTATTTATTTATTTATTTTGGGAATTTTAGGGAGATGACTTTATTAGAGCCAATGCTTGCAACAAACTTACAGTGATTGCTGACCAGATAAGATACCTTCAGGAGCAAGCAAGAAAGGTAAGATTGAACTGTCAATTAAATGACTATTTTGTTTTACAGCAGTACCGCAAATGTCCCTAGACTTAAAGGAATAGTTTATCAAAAGTTATTTTCCCCCCATCCAATATATAGGTGAGTTTCTTTCTTCACCAGAACAGATTTGGAGAAATGTAGCATTACATTACTCGCTCACCAATGGATCCTCTGCAGTGAATGGGTGCCGTCAGAATGAGAGTCCAAACAGTTGATAAAAACAATCCTCAAGTAATCCACGATTCCAGTTTTGAAGTTAAAAAGGTTTTGATTGATTTGTTTCTTACAAACATGCAGCTTTTCACTTCACAAGTGAGTGTGGATTACAGTCATGTTTTTATCTTATTCTGACGGCACCCATTCACTGCAGAGTAATGCTACATTTTTCCAAATCTGTTCCCATGAAGAAACAAACTCATCTACATCTTGGGTGGCCTGAGGGTGAGTAATTTTAAGCAAATTTTCATTTTTAGGTGAACTTTTCCTTTAATGTTTAAATATCTCTGACAATAATCTAATATGTGACAAATAAGTAATGGTTAAATAATTTTGTGTTTGCACTTTAGGTTTTAGAAGATGCCAAGAAAGATGCTGAGCTTCACCATGCTGCCTGCAATGTTGTGAAGAAACCAGGAAACATGTATTATCTTTACATGCGTGAATCCGGACAGCGGTACTTCTCCATTCTGTCTCCACAGGTGAGTTGATTGCCACATTATGAGTGTCTGGGTCTCATCAGTTGACATGAGTGAGAAGTGAGGTCAATCTGAACTGGTTGGTGCCAACCAGTAGTAATAGTGAAACAAAATGTTTACTATGCGTGACTGTAATTGCAAACTCAGAAATGAGGAATTCTGCTGTTCATTAATTTAAAAAAATATAGAAAAGGCCACCAGAAAACAAATAATTGTGTTAAAATAAAGTATTTAACAGCTAATTTATTATGATACGGTTTTAATCTCTTACAGGAATGGGGTCCTAGTTGCCCTCACAAGTTCCTTGGCGCATACAAACTCCAACATGACATGTCTTGGACACCACAAGAGGAGGTTGAAAAGCGGGATGCTGAAATTGGCATCATGGATAAACTGTTGAACAGACAAACTGCACTACCAGCCTGTACTGAGCCCAACTTTGAAAGTCTTTCACAGTGAAAGGGCACAGCTCACTCACTGACTGTCTTATCTGGTCATGGATGCCACATCGTCTTAAAAGATACTAATTGTTTGTTAATAGAAATTGTTTGGCAAATTAAAATCTTCAGTTTTGCATACTGAAAACTGCCTTGTCACTACTACTGGACCTGTAAATCTGTCATTCAGTCATGCATTTAAAGGGTTAGTTCACCCAAAAATGAAAATTCTGTCATTAATTACTCACCCTCGTGTTGTTCCAAACCCGTAAGACCTCCGTTCATCTTCGGAACACAATTTAAGATATTTTTGATAAAATATGAGGTGCTCTCTGACCCTCCCATAAGCGGCAAGGTAACTACCACGTTCAAGGTCCAGAAAAGTACCAAGATGAT
>NW_015548227.1:1099501-1105003 GCF_001515605.1 Sinocyclocheilus anshuiensis | reverse complement strand
TTTTTTTTTTTATTTTTTTTATGTTGCTAATTTATCTTAATTTCAGAGCTACAGATATTTTTGGGTATGTTGAATCATTCATATTTTTTTTTATGTTGCTAATTTATCTTAATTTCAGAGCTACAGATATTTTTGGGTATGTTGTTTTCATTAAATCATTCATTCAGTTATTCAGTGTCTTATATTGATTTTTCTTTTTATAAAGCAGTAGAAAACACTGCTTACTCCACATAAAACAGCATAACATGTGCTCATATATATTTTATTAAACACATTAGAGATTTTATATACAGACACGACTGGTGTTATATCAAAAAAGGAAGTAATAAAAATAAATTTAATTGGTTAAAATCAACTATGTAAATTAACACCTGAAATACATCCATTTAGCCATCTGTTACTGTTGTGCTACAATGATCAGTAATGTTTTGGAGGTAAGAGTTCACAAAGGGTAACAGCTCCCAGTTGTCCGTTGCAATGCTGACCTGAATGGCATCTTCAGCCTGTGTAATCTTCAAAAGAACATGGCACATGGGTGGAAGAAAGAACAAGACTTTCCACGATCTTTTGCTCTGCTGATCTGTAATAAGGTAACCCTGAAAATGTGTCTTGATGAGATCAGCAAGACTTTCATCTGCAGTTTTCAAACAGAAAAGACTAATGGCAGATTTGTCAGGATTCCCAGAGGCTGCGGCCTCCCAAATGTGGTCGAACACTTGCTCTTTGCATTCACAGGACGTGTTTGGCGGTAAAGGCAGAGGAAGGAATATCTCAGGGAATGAAACGCTCACATCAGGCAGTCGGCTGTGCCAAGAACGTCCATCTTGGGTGGTAAAAATGGCACTGACGCATAAAGTAGTAGGGTAGGGTTGAAAGGGCTTGAGCTTAACTTTGACCACAGGTGGCTTTCTATCTCTGAACACACATGGTACATGTATGTCATTTATCTTTGCGTAATTTGAGTCTTTCAGCTCAAAATGCAGACAAATTGTAAAGACTTTATCGAATAAAGGATCCGTGTCTTTTGCATGAGTCAGATTGTATCTCAAGGTGACCTCGGAGCCAAATCCAGGTGTCTGAAACTGTCCTTGATAAACCTCCAACCAATTCTCAGCCTCTCCCGTTGTCTCCAACAACTCTGAACGTTCCGAAGACCTTTGTGAGGCTTTTTCTTGCACCTTGATGAGTTGTAAAACATGCCGGTTAGTTTTGTGCACAGTCAGGTTACTGGCGATCCCCTCACTTTCAGCCATAATTGCAGAATGTGACCGCTCTTTGGCACGTCCTCCATCAAGTCCTTTGTCGAGAACCCCTGTCCGCTTTTCCCACGAAAGGTTGGTTAGTAATGTGTAGTAAAAGCGAGCGTGATCCTTAATGTCCATGCCATCATAATGTACCGATATGTACTGCAAAAGGTCGGCCAACTCAATAAACACTTGATCAATGGAGGGATGCTCCAAAAGATTGCGACAAACAGCGAGAACTGCGTTTCCAACCTGCCAGTTGCCTCTTTCACACAAGTTGGAGTTGATGAGAATATTGAGAAGGAGGTAAATGGTGTTTCTCTGGGTAATCTGACCCTCTTTAGCCACTCTTTTCAAGACTTTCAAGTGCCAACTCAAATTATGAATCGTCAACTGCGGTGGAGGCATTTCCATAATGCATTTCTGAAGCCCTATCAACAACTTTACCGACCAGACTGGGTCATCCAGATGCTCCTGGATGCGATTCGCGAGGCCAATCAAATTCGGAGCGAGTCGCGAATGTCTGGAATACATGTCGCATAATTTGTCGATCACCTCCTCTGAGAGTTCTTCCATGCCACTGAAGTGCATGAGAAAAATGAACAACGCTCTGAAAGAGGTCACCACCACTTCTCTGCTACCGTCATTGTCTATGATTTTCAAAAGGGCCATTATGTGTTCAAACAGGTAGCTGATTCCTTTATCCGCTTCGCCCTCATCTGCTTCAAGGTGCACCAAACAAAGAAGGTTTAGCCTGCAGAGCATTGTAGCACTATCATTGAAAACCGTTGGATGAAGAGACACTGCCAGACGTGGCGTAACCAGCACAGGTAAACTCTCTTCTCCGCTGCTGGATATGGGCCGGTTCTCAGGGAAGTGCAGGATGCATTCCATGTAGAAGAGCTTTTCGGGAACTCTTAGGAGCGGATGCTGGGCTGTGCCCACGAGACGCTTGAGCAGGAAGTTCTCATCCTCGGCGGAGAAAAGGCTATCTGTGAATGTGTCCTTCATAAAGAGTGTGGCATGCATGAGCGAAACGTCTGCCGTTCCGAAGAGTCGCAGAAGCTGCGATTTGAATAACGTTGGAGAGAGTCCCGGAACCATGGCGACAATTTCTACAAGTTCCCTAAGTAGGGCAGACTGGGAAATAGGCGTTTGCAGGTAAGACTCCTCCAAGAGTGACGACATTATTGATTTGAGTTCTTTACAATCCAAACCTGGTGGCAAACGTGGGACTTGTACCATCATGTTTATTGGCAACAAGGTCAATCGTAACTGATTGCTTTTCCATGCAAACCCTTCATTTCCTCCTAAGATGCTCTTGAACTCTAGGTCAGTAACATCTTTTTGGCTCGTCAAGATCCTTATGGCGTTCTTCAGCCCAAGTGTATAAAGCATACAGTAGGACTGATGCAGAACTGTGGTCTCTTGCTGTTTTAGAAGATACAGGGCCTCTAACTTTTGAGAAAGAAGACCAGGGCTACAGGTTTCCATTTCTCGTAGACAATCACAAGCGGTGGCCCTTATTGGCTGCTGGGATAGGCCGCATCTGTAGTCATTGGTGTCCTGAATCATCTGAAATAGAAGGTCCAGCCAGTCTTCAGCCATCTTCGTGTGGTTAGCCAGGCAGGATGTGCATATTATCACGTTGGTGATGGCCAGCATGACATTGCACTTGAGGATGATGGATTTCTGTGGCGTGTGAGAGAAGACTGACAGTAGTTCAAGGGCTGTTTCCTCTCCCATAGAGGAAGAAGGGCAGAGAATGGTTGGATGCTCCAGTAGCACAGACACAAGGAGAATCTTATAATAAGGAAGAAAAATCACAATATTAAACAAAAGTAAGTCAATTACAAGGGAAATGCACAGCATTTCTACAAAGCTTTACAGTTCATTAATAGGTCTAGTTACTGAAAAAGCTGCAAACATTGTGGAGCAGGGTAAGCATGTCAACATATTCTGTTACACCAAATAATGATCTTTAAAAAAGCATCATATGACCCCTTTAACTAAAACTAAAACCATTAAAAACTTTAAATAAACTTAAAATAAAATAAAAACGTATTTTATTTCAGCAAGGCAAAATCTTCTCATTTTCATTTATTTTAACTTTCACTTATTTTAACTAAAACTGAAATAAAAATTTATAAAAACTATACACAAGTTGAAAATAAAAACTATAATACACAACAAAATTAATAAATCTTAAAAATTAAAACGAAAGCAGAAAATATTAAAATAAAAACGACTTCAATATTATATTAAAAACTATAATAGCATCCAATTACAGTAAAATAACCCTGTATTTTTAACTGTTAATATATTTCTACTATTTCAACGTCTGTATACATCCACATGTATCATAATGTGTGTTTGTCTGCTTTCGTTACCTTGAGTTGATCATTGGCCTTATCATTCCGCAGTTCGTGTAGAAGTTCAGCCAAGAAGCTCTCAGAGGTGGTGGTGGCCAAAAACTGAGATGGACTCAGTAGAAAGGCCGATATTTTCTGATCCCAGAGATCCGCGATAGTCATTCTGGAGAGAAACTGAGATCAGAACAGAAGCATTTATGTGCATGGCAATGACACTGATTGAGTTAATAATGCAACATTAAAATAAAAAGTGCATGCTTTCAATTTAACGACTCACCTATCAGATCACGCTTAAAAACATAAATAAAGCAATTTACTATGTAACATCCAACTATCGACGTCTCTGAAAATCATGTGTTCCGAAGCTGTCATATGATAAACAAGGACAGTGTTCTGTATATTTTAAAATTAAAGTCTAAGCCGCCAATTTCTAAATATCCCATAATAATTTTACCAGGTTGTTTCCCTTATCTAATTGTATAGTGCGTATTTTTTAGATTTGTAAAATAATTTTCTTTTAATTTTACACTCATATTATTTACACTTACATTACTGAGCTGAAACAGGGTGCTTTTATTTTGAAACGGTCATGTGACCTTGTTTTTGACAAGCACTGCCATCGTGTGGCGCGTCAAATATCTAGAGAAG
The DNA here is from genome assembly GCF_001515605.1 of Sinocyclocheilus anshuiensis. Classification (NCBI taxonomy): domain Eukaryota; kingdom Metazoa; phylum Chordata; class Actinopteri; order Cypriniformes; family Cyprinidae; genus Sinocyclocheilus; species Sinocyclocheilus anshuiensis. The sequence goes on along the minus strand of NW_015548227.1, from coordinate 1,100,739 downwards.
TAGGTCAAAAAAGCAACCTAAATTAGAAAATTAGATAAATAATCAGACATGATAAAACCATACACTCTATGATGAATACTAAGTTCGTGGTTTGTAAGATAAGGTGATGTAGTACATCTTATCTTGACAAACAGCGAGCTTTATTGCTGTAATTAGCTACATATCAACACTGTTGCTTGTATTGCAAAGAATGGCAAAACAATAAAACATAAACGGTACGGTAGTAGCAACATATACGTAATTAAATTAAATATGCTAAGTAACAATATTATAAACCTATTTAAATGGAAATATATTCAAATTTCATATATCAATGTTGTATTCCTATTCTTATTAAATTACTACTAATATTTTATATAGGCTACACTGCCGTTCAAGTTTGGGATCAGTAAGATTTTTAATGTTTTTTAAAGAAGTCTCTTCTGCTCATCATGGCTGCATTTATTTGATTCTTTTTTTTTTTCAAAGAAGTTAATGCTTTTATTCAACAAGGAGGTGTTAAATTGATTTAAAAAATGATAATAAAGACTTACATTGTTAGAAACGATTTCTATTTTAAATGAACACTGTTCTTTTTAACTCATCAAATAATCCTGAAAAAAGTATCACAGGTTCCAAAAAAAACCCTGTTTTCAACATTGATAATAAATTAGTATATTAGAATGATTTCTGAAGGATTATGTGACACTGAAGACTGGAGGAATGGCTGATCAGCTTTGCATCACAGAAATAAATTATATTTCAAAGTATAGGCCTATTCAAATAGAAAACCAGTATTTTAAATGCTAATAATATTTTACAACATTACTGTTTTTCTGTATTTTTGGTCAAATAAATGCAGCTTTGATGAACAGAAGATACTTCTTTAATTAAACCACATTAAAAATCTCACTCTGATCCCAAACTGTTGAACAGCATACAGTGTAAAACAAATTAATTAACTCGTAAATGGCAAATGACTTGGTTTCTTCCCCGTGTATGGACAAAATCCTCTTTTATCTTTTCTCCCTCCTTTTTAATGAAATAGGCAGTGCTGGGGGTAACTCATTACAAGTAACGCGAGTTACGTAATCAGATTACTTTTTTCAAGTAACTAGTAAAGTAACGCATTACTTTTTAATTTACAAGAGAATATCTGAGTTACTTTTTCAAATAAGTAACGCAAGTTACTTTTTTTCTTTCAATTTATTGATTGACAGTTCTCCTGTCCCCATATTGAGAAATCAGATGTTACTGTA
>NW_015548227.1:1091946-1098888 GCF_001515605.1 Sinocyclocheilus anshuiensis | reverse complement strand
TACTGTTTTATGGAGTAACGCAATATTGTAATGCATTACTTTTAAAAGTAACTTTCCCCAACAATGGAAATAGGCCTATTAGTTGGATCTTAATTCAAATAGAACCATCCACAAAAGTGGTTGACTGTGCATATCAAAATTAAATGATACTACGTTGCATATGTGTGTTAGCTTTGCATTTTGCCCAAATCCTTTAATTTCTTGGTTGTAATGAAGTGTGCTGGTCTGGAGTGACGCAGCGCGTGGCTCGCCCCTGCTCTTCAGGTCTGGAAACCCCGCGCGCGCGGACCTGCCAACGCCCGGCGCAGAGAAACAAACAGAAAGGATACGGTGGGTGCCAATGACGCTCAAAATATTATCAACGTGTTTTTTTCTATAACCAATATCAGCGCTCGACTTCGTGCAGTGTCGAATTATGAATATGTACGGTATGAGTATATGTATTTTAAATGGGTATTTAACGAATTAAACGTGATAAAAGGCACCGGAGGGCAGTTAGCACAGGCGGCTAGCTGAGGCTGAGGAGAACCGGTCAGGTTTTACCACAGGCGCTTTAACAATTATTATCATGCTATTGTATTACGTAATTTAAGGTTTATTTTAATATAATAGTTAATTTATGTCGGTATTAAATATAAAGCCGTTTCTGGCTTTCAATCTGTCATCCGTTGCAGTCGCCTGTTGACGGCGGATAACTCATAAATTTATATTTTCATATTTGCGTATTATAGCTAATTTGCATTAAATGCTGATTGAATTATAAAGGGATTGCGCAGTGCATGTTTGCTCAGTTAAAATTGGTTAAAACAGCATCATTGGAAACTGAGAAAAGCTGTATTTATGTGGCATTGAATCTTGAGTTTGTTTAGCATGGATGACACTGTCAGGATTGTGTTATTGATCTCGACATATTATAGACACACACACATAGCGTGTATGTATGTATGTATGTATATATATATATATATATATATATATATATACACACACATGCAATAATCATATAGGGTCATGTTATAGCACTAATTTCATAAAGTTTGAGTGGTTCTATTGGGTTCTTCTCTCTCTCTAACACATGCATTATATCTATTGTCCATGTCTTTTTTTTAGTATTGTTATTGACTTGTCTGTAGGATGTGAAAATTAAAAGAAGAGCACTCCGTATTACTGATATTTAAATCCATGTTGCTGTTTTTGATTTCTCCTTGTAGACTGAATGGTGTGAAATAGTAAAGCATTACTGCCTTTCAGTCTCGGATTAATTTGTGTGGTAGAGGACGACACAGCATAATTTTTACTTGCATCATTATGTATTTTGCAGCAAGTTCTCTTTCACTTCTGGTCATTGAGGAAATGTTTTTCCTGCCACAAATGAATCGTTAAACTATCACAGGAAGAAGGCAGGACTTGCATGAAAAGAATGGACGAATCCAGCTAGAACTAATTCTATATTTAAATAATGTTTTACTAATATTCTTACTGTAAAGGTTCATTAATGTTCTATTGATAAATAGCACCATTTGGTGGGTCTCTAAAGAATAGCAACCGACAACAGCTTAAGTAATCTATTTAATATGTTTGGTGGATCATTACTTATGTTTTTACATAACAGCCGTTCGTTTTCAAGTGAGAAATGTGTAGCTAAACAATTAGACAGGTTAACAAAACTGATTGGCTCACGTTTACATTATTAATATTGCTAATTCAATTCAAGATTATTTGTATAGTGCTTTTCACGATACAAATCATTGCAAAGCAACTTTACTGCAAATTAAGTTTCTACAATATTTAGTAGTAGCTAATCAGTAGGGCTGGGTTTTGACTAGGGCTGAACGATTTTGGAAAATAATCTAATTGCGATTTTTTTTTACCAATATTGCGATTGCGATTTAATATGCAATTATTTTTTAAAGCTCTTTATGTTCTGTGTTATTCAACAAAGACGAGCTATAAATCATTGTATAGTATGACCAACACACTATTATAGATAGATTAAACATAAATGTTATTTTCTGTAGGCCAGGCCTATATGTTACGATGAAATTAGGTGATGCATGAATTGATATGAATTACATTTTTATTTAAGAACTACAATCACAGAATATTGACTGATTTGTTGAACTTCCAACCTTGTAAGCATGTAATAATTATGTTTAAATAAGCCTGGTGTAAACATTAATATGAAAGGCAGTAACAAATCACACAAACTAAAGTAGATTGCAGAAATATAAAAACAATCTGTTGCTTTACCACACTACTTTAGGTAATTCAAAGTCACTGTCATAAACATATGTAAACATGTGGACTGCACTAAACACTGTCTGTTAACTTTAGACCAGTGGTTCTCAAATTTTTGTAGTCGCACCCCCCTTTAAACCTATAAAAAAATCTGTCCCCCTTTCCCGAATCCCCATTCCACCTCAGACTACCAAATAAATTCACTAAGGTTTTGACACAAATTTCACGATTCAATTCGATTCTCATTCACAAGCTTGCGATTCAATTCGATTACCGATTCGATTCAGTATCGATTATTTTGGATACATATCAGGTGCACTACAGTACATGCCAACCTTTCTCAAGGAAAAAAAAATCTCTCAACTAATGCTGTAAAATATACATGAGAGTCAGTTGGTACTACATTACTATAATATTGAAGGTTAAAATTGACTGATTTGTAGGCTAATATACAACTGCTAAAATTACACTTGAAGTTTTTTAAATAATAAAGTTAAAATTAGCTACATAATAATACTTCTACTTCAATTCGTTTTTGAAATATAAACATTGAAATGGTGGCTGTCAAAAACTTGATGGATTTATTCAAACATAAATGAAACATTGAAGAACAGTAAAAATTATAATGAATATGTTATATGGTGCATATATTTAGCAAAATGCCCCTCTCTACAATAAATTTTTCTAGCTTACTAATGAGTTTATGGTCACCGAATATGTTTTTCTGAGGTAAATGTGACGTTACGTGACATTGTTTACAAGCCGTTATATTGACGTCTTTGCGCGGCTGAAACACTAATTGAGAGATTACATGAGACAGGATAAGGATTGTAAAGTTGTACTCTTTCCTTCGGATGTTTAGTCATGATTATTTTGTGCTGAAACTGGTATTGATGTGGAGGAGATGATCAGTTCACATGCGCCTTGCGCTGCCGCTTTTGCTGAACTGAGGTGCGCTACAGCAATCTGTCACTCCACATTAAACAGCGCCAAAACGGCATTTATTTTTTAAATACTGCAATACAATGGATAGAATTTGAAATCTGGGACTTTGTTTCATATTAAAAGTACCAAAGCACAATGCTTATTGCGATATATTGGATGGGAGGTGCCCTTTAATGTTCCATCCATTAACTGAAAACAGGCTAGAATAATCGATTCTTGGGATTTAAGAATCGATATTGTTCCGTAAAAACGAGAATCAATTAAAATCGAGATATCGATATTTTTTACCCAGCCCTACTAATCAGTGGTGACTGTCAGTTAATGTACATATTAGAGGTCGACCAATTGATCGGCCGGCCGATTAATCGGCCGATTTTGGGCATTTCTTAATTAATTGGCGTCGGCCGATTGTGCTGCAAATTAGGCCGATTTTTAGGCAGGCGCATCTGCGGGCAGCTAAGCGTTGTTGTGGAACGCCGGAGAATCTCTCTGTCTGGCTGCGTGAGAGATGGAGCAGCTCACACTCTGCAGGCGCTTCTTGTTCACACACAGCTTCAGCTCATGATGGCAGGGCAAAACAGACCGTTTCAAAAGCGTAGTTACGTTTTACCCTACTAGAATTGATGCCGGAACGTTATCATATTCAACACTATTAACAGCAATTATTATATGATGCAGTCAATCTTATAGCAAAATGTGGTAGTTCTGTATGTTGTTTCATGGTTGGCATCATCTGAGGTCCTCTGAGGGGTTGGCATCATCTCTTCTCAGGTGTTCTGGATCCAGACTGAAGCTTGTATAAATCCTAGTTGCAAAAACAGAGAAACAAATAGAGACATAATTAGCGTAGCTGCTGTTCCAACCAAGCAAAGTTGATTTGTTTAACCCAGGCTAAAGAATAATAATGTGCATTAATATTTTAATGTGCAAAATATTTATAGTACATTTCTATTGCAAAACTCAATTATTTTGAGTTAATGACTTTTTTCTTGAAAAAAAAGATCTCAGAATTGTGAGAAAAATGTCAGAATTGCAAGATATAAACTCAGAATTCTGACTTTTTTCCAGTGCAATTCCGAGTTTACATTTTGAAGTTCTGTGTTCATATCTGAATTGTGAGAAACAAAGTCTGAATTGTGAGATAAAAGTTTCAATTACCTTTATTTTTTTTAATTCCATGGTGGAAACCGGCTTGCATAAATGTCAGGCTAATTAAAGGAAATGTATTACTGTGCAAATGTAACTCTGTGTATTGATATCTTTCATAAAAAAGCAATACTGGACTTTCGATTCCATTTAACCACGGTGCTTTTAATTATTTTATTTGTGGATCATCATATAAATAGCTTTAAATGCATAGTAAAATGATTTGAAATATTTTCCACCCCAAAAAGCAGGGTGGATTTGGGGAAAAAGAAGAATTAGATGTGAGGCTAATTCAAAGTATAGGCTTGTCCAGATGTACCCTGGTTTTAAAGAGCATGGATTTACTGTCTAGGTTTGCACATGAATCTGGATTATATTGCTTTTCTCAGTCTAGTGCTTGAACTGAACTGAGTTTTGGCCTTTATACAGTTATTTCCAGTACACAACTCGCCACTCACATTTTGCCCTCATGGAAATGTGCCGATCTGATTGCTCATGGTGTCAGCGGGATTGTGAAATAAATTGATGTATGTCATGCAGTTTTGAGCATGTGAGTTTTGTAGATTAATCCTTTTCTGAGGATGTATAATGCTTATAAACACAATACAACTGCAGTCTCATATCTAGTTTAAATTAATTACGATTCTGATAAGAGTTTGTGTTAGACAGGTGACGGCACCCACCAGATCACTGTACTTTTGTTTGTGGGTTTTCCACTGATGCTAGAATGAGGTCAGGCCTTGCATCTGCAGATTGCGGTCTGCGAGGGGAAGGAAACAGCCGGGATGGGCTTCCATCTCCTTGTCCTGACCATCTGTGAGCTTGAAGGCTCACCCGTTTACTGCTGCATAGCTCTGCAGAAGCTTAGCTGCTGCTCAGGCGTAACGCAAACAGCAGGAAGTGGTTCTCTTTCCCCTGCTTCCCCTCCGCACACCAGAGGAAAGAGATATTGCCGTATTGTTCTTTTCTGTCCCCGTGTGTCCTCTCCACATGCTTGGGGTCTGTGTTGTGTGGATAGTGGTTTAGCATACTGACCCGCTGTGAGAGAGATGTGCTAAAACCAGTGACGTTATGCTTGAGTTTAAAGCTGCAGTGACCCACAATCAGACCAGGGGAGGGGCCGTCAGAGAGGGGGAAGTGTCCGTGTTTAAATGTGAAATATATCAGAAATAGGGGTTAAAACTTTTGTTCTTGCTTATCCTTCATTCTTTGTTTGCTACTGGTTGATGAAATTTTATTCCACTATATTGTATGTACTTACTTTTGTTCAGTTTCACTTGTCAATTTGACTGATGAGATTTAAAGGGTTAGTTCACCCCAAAATGAAAATTCTGTCATTAATGATTGCTCATGGTGTCAGCGGGATTGTGAAATAAATTGATGTATGTCATGCAGTTTTGAGCATGTGAGTTTTGTAGATTAATCCTTTTCTGAGGATGTATAATGCTTATAAACACAATACAACTGCAGTCTCATATCTAGTTTAAATTAATTACGATTCTGATAAGAGTAGTAAGGACATCGGTAAAACAGTCCATGTGACATCAGTGGCTCAACTTCAGTTACTTATGTTTTCATGCTCGAATTGCATGTATTCTGACAGCGCTGCACAAACTTGCGGCGCTATCTGCTTGTTAACCAGGGTTCAAAATCCAAAGCGCGAGGAAAATCTGCGCTGAACCAGTGTTACTCGTCAGTTGCTCAGTCACATTTAAATGAATTTTTACAAGGCATATGACAATGCGATACGTACAACGTATTCGTAATGAGACTCATTTATAAATCTGCTGTTGTCAACAAAAAGAAGCATTGAGGTCTTCCTGCGCATTTCCGCCAAAATAAAAGTTGAGAAAAAGCAAGAACTCCATCAACATTCATAAATGTTAGAATTGCCAAGGTGTTCGTAGAGGGCCGAGTGTTAAATATTTTTAAATTGTTGTTTTGTAATTGATTTTTTCTTTGAAAAGCAAAACAAAACAGTAAAAAGAGCATTTTGGCTATTTAATTTATGCAATGGTGAAAAAAAATGGGCAAAATACATGGGGGCCCAGTGTTTCATTTTGTTCGGCTTCGGCCAAGAATTTTCATTTCGGTGCATCCCTACTTCAAAGATTTTTACATACTCAAAGTTATCAAGACAGTGTTGCGAAAGGTAATCAGTGGAAGTGTAATGTGTCAGAACTCATAAGAATTACAGTGACAACTCTATATACAAACAAAACATGAGGGCTCGTATCATAAAAGCTTCAAAACTCTGCTGTCTTTTGTCACATCCTTGTCTTTATTTTTCATATTGCCTGCACATAATTTTGCCGGATTCAGCAGCAGAACACTATAAATAAACGCATAATTGCTTACTTTATGTCCTTCGTGTTTACTTCCGTATGACAGCGTGCTGCGCAAGTGTTGCCAAATCCACAGTTTCCCCGTGGAATTAGGCTACTTTTCCACTGTTGCCGTGGGATGTTTTTCAACTTCGTGGGTCGACGCGACCCCACTAACACGATATTTATCCCCCTGAACATGGTTGTGCTAGTTTTGACTAGTTTTGAGAAGCAATTGGGCGGATTTTGTTGTGTAAACCTGGAAACCCTGTTCGTATTGTTCTTTTGC
>NW_015548227.1:1073749-1091798 GCF_001515605.1 Sinocyclocheilus anshuiensis | reverse complement strand
TTTTGTCACATCCTTGTCTTTATTTTTCATATTGCCTGCACATAATTTTGCCGGATTCAGCAGCAGAACACTATAAATAAACGCATAATTGCTTACTTTATGTCCTTCGTGTTTACTTCCGTATGACAGCGTGCTGCGCAAGTGTTGCCAAATCCACAGTTTCCCAGTTGTTTTTCAACTTCGTGGGTCGATGCGACCCCACTAATGCGATATTTATCCCCCTGAACATGGTTGTGCTAGTTTTGGACTAGTTTTGAGAAGCAATTGGGCAGATTTTGTTGTGTAAACCTGGAAACCCTGTTCGTATTGTTCTTTTGCACATGCGGGTCAGTTCAGAACCATGATCTGTTCACACTGTAAAACTGATATTGGCCACATTTAAAACAACAATGTGAACAGCTACACAAAAAAATCGGATCTGAGAAAAAATCGGAATTGAGCACTAAGGCTCGCAGTGTGAACGTAGCCTAACACCGTGTCTACACCGGACGCGACAGTTGTTGTGTCGCGCCGCAACAGCTAAAGTCTGTGTACACTGGACGCGACAAAGAGACCGGTGAAAATCATTTTAAATTTGTGTCAGTACGTCATAAATAAAACGCAGCAGCAGTTTACTGTCGAGTTTTGGACTAGTTTTGAGAAGCAGTTGGGCAGATTTTGTTGTGAAAACCTGGAAACCCTGTTCGTATTGTTCTTTTGCGCATGCGGGTCAGTTCAGAACCATGATCTGTTCACACTGTAAAACTGATATTGGCCACATTTAAAACAACAATGTGAACAGCTACACAAAAAAATCGGATCTGAGAAAAAATCGGAATTGAGCACTAAGGCTCGCAGTGTGAACGTAGCCTAACACCGTGTCTAACACGGACGCGACAGTTGTTGTGTCGCGCCGCAACAGCTAAAGTCTGTCTACACTGGACGCGACAAAGAGACCGGTGAAAATCATTTTAAATTTGTGTCAGTACGTCATAAATAAAATGCAGCAGCAGTTTACTGTCGGGAATTTGTTGCACCGCGCCACATCCAGTGTAGACATTATAATAGGTTCTATTGTATTTTGTCGCGCCACTCACGTCCGGTGTAGACACGGTGTAAGTGATTCTGGTGTTGATTTGGTAACCAGTTTGATGGATTCAGTGAATAACTTGTAACTAGCAGTCAATTCAAAGCCATTTGATTGTGAATCTGTCAACACTGTCAACACAAATTAGATAAAATTCTTTGGTTCTATATATATTTTAATAGATGTCTTCCTTCAGTGTTTGTCCTTTGCACTATTGCTCTGCACACGTGATAGTAGTGGACATTAGGGGTGTGCGATATATATCGTCTGCGATAATATCGGGAGTCAGCTGTCTTCGGCAGTCCTTAAGATACCAGCACAATAACACACTCAGCAAAATATCGTCTAATTATCGTCATCGATAAAATCCCAGAAAATATCGAGATATAATTTTTTGTCAATATCGCACACCCCTAGTGGACATAGAGAGGTGTTGTGTAATACACATGTGCTTTAGTGTCTCTCTTTACACCTTCTAAACTTGAGACTGACACACTGGTGGTAAGCCAGCTATTTCTGAATAAAGTGTCTCATGTGAACACTTTTGTCTTTCATTGCAGATCTTGAATGAGAACAGTGGATTTGTAAAAGCACAGCTATGCAGACGATCAAGTGTGTCGTTGTTGGTGATGGTGCAGTGGGTAAAACCTGTCTATTAATCTCCTATACAACTAATAAATTCCCCTCTGAATATGTACCAACGGTGAGTAATATTTTCCGCTTCCTTTCATGTTTACTTACATTATTGTTATTATATTATAAGTCTCATGTCTTGACCTGTCATGTTTATGACTTTTTTTAGCTGGATTTCAGTGGCTCTAATCCTTTTATAGTATGAAAACAAACAAAATATTTCCTGAATGTACAAAGGACACTTTTTTTGCTTTGCTTACAGGTCTTTGATAACTATGCAGTTACGGTTATGATTGGTGGTGAGCCGTACACCCTTGGGCTGTTTGACACTGCAGGTACAGTACAAATGACTTGGTTCAACCTCTTCACTTTCATTTATAGCCTATTAATTAACATTCATCATCATTAAGCTTTAATAAAACCTGTTTGACAGTAGGAAATTCTCTGGTTTTTAGCGTGTCTGTTTTAGAGGGTGGAGCTCAAAGGCTGATGGGAAGAAACATTCATGATCATCATTGTTATAGAAATTAGACCTCAGGAGCTTTGGAGAATTCCACACAATCCTGTGGAGAGTGGTTGAGCTTGAAACTGCTTTTTTGGATCATTGTGGGACCTGAGTCTTTTGCTGTGCATGTGTTCAAATGCACCATCGACCGCATAACTGAATGACGTTTTTTTGGCTGCTCAGGATCACACATGCATTCTTGGTTTTAATTTGTCCTTTCATTTCCATCTCTTTGCAGGTCAGGAAGATTACGATAGATTAAGACCCCTGAGCTACCCTCAGACAGATGTCTTCTTAGTCTGTTTCTCAGTTGTTTCACCTTCTTCGTTTGAAAATGTCAAAGAAAAGGTGAGCTTGAATCGTTCAAACCAGCCATGACAATGCATCTTGTTGGTTGCTCTGCTCTATTTTTGGTGTGCAATGCTGTCTGTTTGCCAAAAATGGTCACCTGAAGAGTTTCCCACAAGATTTAGTGAAACTATTGGTGCTTTTCCACTGCGTGGTACGACTCGGCTCGGCTCAGTTTGCGTTTCCACTGCAGTGTAGTACCGCTTTAGAGTGGGTGGGATTATTCACCTGTCGTTATAGTTGCGCCGCCTCTACTGCCGCGACTCCTAAAAAACTTTTTCATTCCGCGTCGCCGCATCAAGCTCTCGCTGAATCCCCTCCTCTGCTATCAACGAGAGGACCATCTGTACTTCCTCAACAGATAAAGAAACAGCCATTTTTTGGTTGATAAAAAAAGGTGCGCTCGTTCAAAACAGTTGCGTTTGATCCTTCGCTGGCTGTGCTGATTTAAATCTAGTGGGTCTGTTGTTTCTCATGTCACAAGTTCAATGACACAGGTAGTGACGATTCTCTCCGGCCAATCAGTGATCAGCAGAGTTTACACGTCACGTTTTGGTAATGGTACGGTTCACTTGGAACCTCAACTGAGGTGGTACTGAAAAAAGTACCAGGTACGGTACCCAGTGGAAAGCTCCCCAAAAGTGAACCGTACCGAACCATACTGTGCCGTACCATGCAGTGGAAAAGCGCAATATGGGGGGTGGACCTTGGTCCTTCTAGAGCAGGGGTCGGTAAGTAGGTTTGTAGATGGCGTGCCAGAACATAGTCGAAGGATAATTTTAGAAATTAATTTATGAAAAATGCAACTAGAATTGCCTGTGACAGACTGTTACAGTGTCTTTTGTAACTGGTAGTGAGCTGTTACTCTGTGTTAAATCCTGTAGAGGACAGTCATTAGCAAAAAGCCACATTTGTGTGGTGGTGTCCGGCAGAGTATGTGAGCGGAGTGGAGTGTCAACAATTTCCCCTCCGAGCACCGAGCATTTAATAATCACTCCGCTCCGGGTTCACCATTTCTCGCTCCCGCTCCACTCCTCGCAAAAACACCGCTCTGTGGCTAAAGTATTTCAGTATGTTTGAAATATCACAGTTCTGTTCATAACGTATATTAAAAAATAAAATAAATAAAATAACTTTGAGTTTCAAAGTGGCTTATTGGAACAATAGTGTTCAAACTTTTTTCCTACCACATGACAAGCTAATAACATGGTTGTCAGCATTAAAAGGTATAATTGCTGCTTTTTGAGGTGCAAATTTGGATTTTTATGAAAATAACTACGTTTTTGCCAGTTATTTTACCTACGGATCGATGCATTTCTTACAGATTTCTGCTCATTTGAAATCGGATACAGATGCACTGTAAGATTGCATTTGTTTGAATGCATTATTGAGAGAGTGATTGTGTGTGAATAAGTGTTGTAGTACTTGTTTAAATCATGCTTTCAGCTGAAAATATTCAGTATCTTGAAGGAACAAACAAATTCCTTGAGAACTATAACTTCCCGCTCATGTCCATTGCCCTCATCATAGCCTCACATTCTTTCTGATTTGAGTGATCCTTCTCTATCAAGCTAGCTAAATATGTTTAACATGTGAATTCTTGCTAAATATGCAGTTATATTACGGGCTGTTGGCATGAATTGTACTCGTGATGGAGCGCTCTTGGAGCGAATGCAAACCATGCTCCGACTTTTAAAAAATCCGCTCCTCGCTCCAGTCAAAATCACACCGCTCCGCTCACATACTCTGATTGTGAGTAACTGTTGCTGTCGTAACAGATCAATTTCAGAACCAGCCGCTATCAAAATAATCTGGCCAGTTTTGGCCCGCAGGCCGCCTGTTGCCGACCACTGTTCTAGAGGGATCCAGGGACATACAAAAGTTAAATGCATTAATCTGGTGCATTTTCAGAGTTCAAACTTTTCAGTGTCCAAATTTAACAGAAAAGTCTTTGCATTGACTCATACCTGGACTTTAAAATGGACTTGAACCTCTTTTTAGTTGTGGTAGTGTCTCAGTCTACATTACATTCACATTGGTGTTTTAGAAAGTCAAACAATTAGAATATAATAATAGATTTACTTTTAAATTATTATTAGTAGTAATATAAGTACTAGTGGTAGTAATAATACTGTCTCTATTACTATTGTAATGCAACTTCACTGTAAAATAAATGTACAAAAAATAATTTACTTTTATAGTAAATATTACTTTAAGCAAAATCACAATACAAGAGTTGAGCTGTTATTTTGGTGGAAAACTGCAGTTCCAGCGAAGACTGGTTTACAGATGTCTCATTACAAATCTAGTGGAATACTCTCCATGAAAATGTTGGAAATTATGTGAATGTGAAAATAATGTGTAACTGTTGCCTGTAGCATTTCCAAATGATCACAAGCTAATCAGTTGAGCAGTGTTCACTTCACTTTGGTACATGCAGCGCAACAGATTATATTCATATTTAATGAAATCGCAGCATTTTGTTCGATTATAGTTCGTTTGAAATGCTTTTCCAAAGCAATGGTGCAAAACACAATGTCAAAGGCATTTTATGTTATTATGAGAAGTGTAAATATGTTCCAGTTCATTATGAAACTGTAGTGGTACCGATTAGCCTGGAGGCCACTAGAGTGAGTAATTAATGAGAAACACTGGCTGCAGTTTTGTTGCTGAGTATTTAGTCTGATCATATTGGTCGTTTACTACTTTAGTTTCTACCTATTACACAATTTAATTGGAAAAAATTGGTCTTATCCTTTGGCCTTTGTCCTACAGTGGGTACCTGAGATCACCCACCACTGTCCAAAGACCCCCTTCCTGCTGGTGGGGACGCAGATTGATCTGAGAGATGATCCTTCGACCATTGAGAAGCTTGCCAAGAACAAACAGAAACCCATCACTCCGGAGACAGCAGAGAAGCTGGCCCGTGATCTGAAGGCTGTCAAATATGTGGAGTGCTCCGCTCTGACGCAGGTGAGTGAGGTCTTACGCACGGCGCACAATTGTAATCATATGTTCATGAACGTATATCATCTACATTACCAGCAGAAACTGCCTCTTTAGTTGGTCATTTAACATGCTAAAATATTCTCAGTGAGATTGTGTGTTCTCTTAGATTTCAACATCTAAAAATGGTTTTAAATCATTCTCAGTGGTTAGAAGAAGTGTCCTGATGATACAGTGTTAAGATTTGACATTCAATTTTTGAAACAAAGTCTTCCAGGTGTGTTTTGTTTTTATTTATTTTACTACATGTATGATTTTTACCTTTACAAGAAAGTGGAAGCTTTATAGCATTTGGTCAGAGGCTCAGAGACATTGGTGACTTGTCTGAATGTTTGTTTTTGAAAAATGTTGGATTAACATTTGGTTTGGTTTGTGATCAGAGTTTGATCTGTCATTGACCAGCTGTTCTCTGCCTATTGATGCTTGCATATTAGAATATAATTCGATATGCGACTGCATAGGGGATTTATATCTAATGGGGTTATTGGGATGATAAAGACAAACTAAAATAACACATAGAAAGTGGGCGTATTGATTAGTATTATTCTGCACCCACGTAAAGTATCATGCTTTGAGTCTTTCACAGTAAGACCAAGAATATATATTACAGTAGCTATTATGATTTCATTATTTCTTTGTTTAGCACTTTTGTTTTGCTTTTTAGGAAATAAATATACATATTTATCTGACAACTGTTTTTGGATCTCTGTAGTTGACAGAGGACTGTGGTTTGAGTTTAGGCAATAGAGATGGCATCCTAAATCTTTTTTTTTATTTTGTTTTTTTTTTTTAGTCTGCCACACCAATGTATCCATTTTCATAATTTGTTAGTGTCATCTGTAGGCCTGCATGGCATCTGCACCTGTAGAATTACTACTTACTGGTGTATCTTTCTGTGCGACAAACTCTTCTTCAAGCAGCTTCTCTTCCTCACTAGCTGCTGTACTCTGTTTAAATGTGCTAGTTCCTCTCTTTATATCGCACCTCTTCTCTCTCTGTCATGTTTTCTGTAACTGCTAACATTGGTGCTTTATTCTGTTTCCCTTCCCTTCTGTGTTCATAGCGAGGTCTGAAGAATGTATTTGATGAAGCTATCCTAGCTGCCCTCGAACCTCCTGAAACGCAGCGAAAACGGAAGTGCTGTATATTTTAAACCTCTCTCTTTCTAACGCCCCACTCTTCCCCAAATGTTTGCTGCTTCCTTTAGTTACCTCTTGCTCAACAGAAATGACACGTTTCCCAATCTCTTAAGTGACGTCATATGTATCTTCTTTCACCAATACTAAAAGATTTGCTGAAAACGGAAGTGCTGTATATTTTAAACCTCTCTCTTTCTAACGCCCCACTCTTCCCCAGATGTTTGCTGCTTCCTTTAGTTACCTCTTGCTCCACAGAAATGACACGTTTCCCAATCTCTTAAGTGATGTCATATGTATCTTCTTTCACCAATACTAAAAGATTTGCTTTTGCTATTTTCTTTTTTTTTTCCTACTTTTTTTTTTTGTTGGAGACTGCTAACTTTAGTTCCAGCTCCTGGGAGTGACAAAGGGACTGAGAAAGTCTCCTTTCTACAGATTTCTTTTATTACTGTTATTATTTGCACTTTGAGTTTGAAAATAAAATGTGGAAGTTTACAATGAAGGGTTGCATATATAAGTGACGTCATATGTATCTTCTTTCACCAATACTAAAAGATTTGCTTTTGCTATTTTCTTTTTTTTTTCCTACTTTTTTTTTTTGTTGGAGACTGCTAACTTTAGTTCCAGCTCCTGGGAGTGACAAAGGGACTGAGAAAGTCTCCTTTCTACAGATTTCTTTTATTACTGTTATTATTTGCACTTTGAGTTTGAAAATAAAATGTGGAAGTTTACAATGAAGGGTTGCATATATATATATTTTTTGCTTTAAGTACTGATGTAAGTTCATAGTCTTTTTCATTGTTTAAGAGCAGACAAAGATAAGAGTTCAGTACTTTGCTGCTCAGTTTATTTGCATTTCTAAGAATCATTTTTGATGTCAGTGTATTTATTTTGTACTGCAACAATTGTATCATATAAAGTTAATTCTAAACTTATTAACGTATGGCTACAGTTTGCAGTTTGGTGCCATTCTTATCCATACGACGTCTTGAGAGTTTAAATGGCTTAATATAATCCTGTGAAATGATTTGTGCCATTAATAAAAGACAGCTGCAATTGCCATTACTTAATGCGTCTCTCTCGTCAATTATGCGTTAATGCTGTTTAAACCGTAAATGTGTTTTTAAACCAGAGTTGGGTTTTTTAAATGGCCTAGCCCTAGGTCAACTTTAATGCCAACACTAACACAACACTATTCTACATTACCCACAGTGTCTTTTTGCACAAAGCGCAATCCACATCTACCTTCCACCAGTTGTTTGTGAATAAATCCTTTTCACTATGGCTCACACAGTGGGTCTTTGTACTCATTTGAGACATGCTAACAGTGCTGGACTGGACAATAACTTCTCAGACTACTCTTCTGAGGACGATTTTCTCAAACAATGTCATTCTTATTGTTTCCAAGCACCAAGCAGTTCCTCCTCGCCCCTAATCTGTGTGTGTCTGTGTGTCTGTGTGTCTGTGTGTGTGTGTGTGTGTGTGTGTGTGTGTGTGTGTGTGTGCGCGTGCAGAAAAGTGTATTGTACATGTTCTCCCTTGCTTTAGCTGTCGCCTGACGTGTTTTGTCCACAAACAAAAATAATCTCAGTCTCATGAAAATGTCATTCTTGCTCATTTCACCCAGATGAGGGCAGTCTTGTAGAACTTCTACACTGCAGGTCGCATTCTCCCGCAGATCATTTGTCTCAGTGTGTGTTTTGTTATTTCACCCAGAGGCTGGAGTTTCTGTTTGACCAGCCCTTCACCTCACCAACCCTTCCGTCTCTGAGCCTGTGTTTGCTTGCACTTCCACTTTCTTGTTTGACACCTTGTTTTGTGTCAGAATGACTACACGGCATGGCTGATTCAGTTGGTTTTCAGTTGACTGGGTTTGACCCAAATAGTTGCAAAGGAAGTGTAGAGATGTTTAAATTTTATGAAATTGGCCAATCATCTGAAATCTTTATTTTTAGGTCTTTAGCGGGGCCACATGGAATCTGTGACCACAGAACTTTAGCAGAACTGGTCATTAATACATTTTGACATCCCACATGGATAGTTCACCCAAAAATGAAAATTGTCATCATTTGCTCACCATGATGTCATTCCAAACCTGTATGATTTTCATTTTTCTTCACAACACAGAAGATATTTTGAAGAGTGTTGGTAACCAAACAGTTTAATTTCCCATTTACTTCCATTATATGGACATAAAATGAAAGTCAATGGAATGGAACTGAAACTGGTTACCAGTATTTTTCAAAATATCTTCAGGTATCTTCTAGTTTTTTGGTGGGATATCCTTTTAAGCAGTTTGGCTGATTTTATTATGCTTTCAGATACCAATAAGAGTGCAAACTCTTATGCACCATTTGAAAAGATATTTAGCCATTTTTAAATCCATTTTGCAGATTTTCTTTCTAAATAAACAGAAAATGTAGATGAAAATAAATGAAAATTAAATTCACAAATTGTGTGTGGGCCTAGTTATGAGGACACTTCCTAATTGATTATTTAGCTTTTTTTTTTGGCTTATTCCCATTTAGCGTTCTTAGTTGCTTGGTTCCACTGTAAATATTACTTTGTGTTAAAAGCATTTCCTATTGCTATATTTAGCATTTTCAAATGTCCAAAGTCATCCAATCATGTTGCGTCTGTGGCAGAAATGATTTTATTCCCAACCCACCCATTGATTTTATTTTCTTTGTCTGTGTGTTGACCCGTGTTGAGTGTCCATCCTCTCCCTTGCTTTGTGTTCACAGAAAGGCCTAAAGAACGTATTTGATGAGGCGATTTTGGCAGCCCTGGAGCCCCCAGAGCCCAAGAAGAAGCGTAAATGTGTGCTGCTATGAGCGCCCTCTTTCCCATCTCTCCCCCTCCCTTCTTTGCTCTGCTAAGGCTGGTCCACAGCTTTACACTCTAAAAAGCAATGTGTAAAAGAAGTGAGTTTCAAAATTTGCTCTGCAATAAAGATATAAAGAGTACCCACCATACACATGCACATATACACACAACCCACATGCCCATTAATATAAAAACTTTAGAGGGCCTTTTCTAGTTTTGATTCCAGGGGTCTTCTGTACTTCATGGTGAGATTTATTAGAGATGCTGCCTTGGTTTGCCGGCCGTATTTTGACATTTAAGTGGGTTAATGTAAGGCATACAGTAATAATGCTGCGCAGGCACTCTGTCGCTAAAGTTTTAAGTAGGTTCAGGTTGTATTTCTTACCATCGTGCTGTGCAAACATTGTACGGTGTTCAAAATGGCAACCGAATCACTCTGACCTGATCCGAAACGTCACTAGCCCAAGAAATAAAAGAATTAGCATATTTGGAGATGTGTTCGCGAGTCTGCCGTAATCCCTCTCCCACCCTCAAGCAACATCACCTGAAGTGCTTAGAAATAGCTCCTTATTCTTTGCCAATATTCCCATTTAATAGGCATTCAAGACGGTAGTCCTGTAAATGGTTCAGTTGTTTTCAGTGTATAATTTTGACTTCTCATGAAAAAAATTGGTCTATCTCAAGCAGGGAACTTTCCAACAGTGTTAGCAGAACAAGTGGCGTGTTCTAATGCGTTGCTAGGGACCATGGAAGCGTTTTCCCAGAACTTGTGATGCATGTAGGTAAGCCTCCAGGTTCCTTTGGATAGGTTAACATTAATAATAATAATGTAAGCTGACAAAAGTTGTTGTAGACTCCAGTTGTTTTTATTTTACCAAATGTTTTTTTTTTTCTTTGTGATTGATTTTTTATTTTTTTTTATCTTAATTTTGTTTTCCTCAAAGGTTCATTTCACTCCTCTTTTTTGTAGGGGCTGGATCCCAGCAATTCTTTGATCCGCTTGTGTTTTTTAAGGAAGAAAGCAACCATTGAATGTTTATGTGTCAGTGCAAGATATCCTCTCTCAGAACTATGAACCAAGTTTAATAGTTTAACACAGGCGGATCAGAGTTCGTTAGATTTCCAGTCTTTTTTCCCCCTCCCTAGTTATTTGTTTTTGATTTTGTTTTGGTGCAAACCAAATGCTCTGTATGAAGTCTCTCCTTTGTACTGTATATGCATTCTTTTGAGAAAAAAAATATTAAACTTATACTTTAATTGCCTTTATCATGTTCCAGTCCCTTTCTTAAGGTGCTGCATGCATTGAAAAATGAACACTGCACTGAAGCTTTACCTAAGAAAACATATCTCTCCTAAAATGCCTGTGTATTTTTTTTAATTGATTGGCAGATTTCTTCATGAATTTTCCTTTTCCCCCAGTTTTTGGGCTCAGGACTATAGTTGGTCAGAGTGATCTTTTCTGCCAGCAGGGTATGCTGTATGACCATATAGGTAAAGGACAGCCTCTTTATCAGTTATCTGTAGCAGTGAAGGTTTAGTGAGTATTTTTCAGTCTTTGTATTTGAAAATGCATGCACACAGGAATAGGGCATTAGCCATTTTTTTTCCCATACGAGTGGAATGCATAATTAGTAATTTATCAGATGCTTTTGTCCAAAGCAACTTTCAAATGTAAATACATAATTTGTCAATTGAAATTTGCCTCATCAGCCGCATTATAGCTGGAAGGAAGTATTTTGAACTAGTGCTGGGCGGTATGACCAAAAATTTATATCACGGTATTTTTCAAAATTATACCGGTTTCAAGGTACATGACGGTAATTTTTTTTTCATGCATGACTGGGTGTTAACCATATTTTCTACTGATTGAGAGAGGAAATACTACAGTATATTGACTTAGAATGCCCTATTTTGTAGGGTGTATGTCATGATGAGTGAATATTGTCAAAAAAATACCACACTAAATAGTGACTAAACACGACCCCTTTTAATGTTAACCAGGAGTCACTCTCATTTATAATCGTGGCATCGTCTGATAAAATCAACATGCATCTACACTAAGAGCGGCTATGCGGTTGTTTTAGCAATAATTTTTTTTGTCTCATGCAGCGCACTGCCTGCGTCTGAGTAACAAACTAAGCCGCTAAAAGGGTCTGAAAGTTGCTAAATCTAGTGCTAAAGTCACGCTGGTGTGTGTGAGATGCGGGAGCTGATGGCAGGGGGTGGTGGATATTTGTGGCGGTCAATGTGGATATTATGGATGAGTTCTTCTGTATCATCACGTTCTATTAGTTCTACAGCTTCAGTTTCGGAACTTTCGCGCTTAGTAACACATAGCCTACAGCTGTTCCCTCACCACAGTGCAACAGTGAAAAGGGACCCCTTTCAAACAGTGTCGCGTTCCGAACGTTGTTTAAGCGACATACACCGGTATTGCGGTATTTTAAAAATTCATATCATAACAAAAATAAACACCGGTATTCGGTATGAACCGGTATACCGCCCAGCACTAATTTGAACTAAATAGTACTCTCCCATTTCAGTCTTTTTTTTCCTGCTGGTTTAACTTTGGGCTGGTTTAACACATCTTGTGTTAGCACTTAAATTTCGGCAGTTGCAGAATTCACAGCCATTGTTTTAAACGCATATGCCTGTTGGCCTTGATACAGATTTTTTGTGTTTTTATTGAGCTTGACTAAATGCAGTTTGGTTTTAATGTAGATTTATGACCATTGTTTAAATGTGATTTCCCTTTGTGTGATTTAGTTTATAATACTTTTTAGTGACCTACTCCTGATAAGCATTTCAATTATGACCAATGGGAAACTCACAGTGTGGTGACCACTGAAATCCTTTCCTTGTAGAGCTGCAGCTCTGTTACTAGGTTTTACCTAAATAAGATGGTAAATAGCATCTAAATAACCTAATCTGTTTAATTCATATTTTATATTCTTGCATCCCTGGCTGTAAGATCACATTTTTGCTCAATCTATTATTTTTAGCGCACAGTCTACTCAGTGTATAAATTATGCTGGGGTGGATAAGTTAACACATTCCTTGAGTGTTTTATGTGATGGCTGTCAGCGTACACTTATGTTAAACAGCCACAGAAAACCATTAATTATGAAGTGTGGAATGGCAGGCATTCCTTCGTGTGGTTGGTGGGGGTGTCCACCTGCGGGACTTCACTCATTATCAGTGTGCAGGTTGGACCTACTGACAGCTTTGCCAGAACGCCGATGCAGATGATGACTGTTCTGAAAACATCACCAGCTGTGCTGCCGTCATCGGGTGAGTCTCACAAGAAAGCTGCCTTGGTCATATTTCACTCCAGAAACCAAAAGGTGGAATTAAGTTTTATTATTATTATTATTATATTGTGTTTATGTATTCAAAAAGAATAGTCTATTTTAAGTCAGTTAGGATTTTTGGCATTGTGACTAATATCACAAGCATGTTTTCCAGTTGTCATTGCCATAATGTTAATATAATAAATTCACTATAAAAAAAAGCCTAAACTGTATAGTAATATGTAATATCTCATTATTTGTTGGGACAAAAACAAACGGGTTTTTTAAGCATCAAAACGATATTTAATACAGCTTTAAGTTTTTTTTTTTCTTCCATACATTCGAATGTGTCCTGTTTAATTTGATTTGTACTGAGCAAAAAATGACCATCATACATTTCTATCTTGATCTATAGAAAACACCCACTAAAATGTTATTCAGTGTAACAATAGTTCATATACCAAAAAAATATTGTCAGGCATATTTAGAACAAGAATCAAAATGCATTCATTTTTAATCATTTAAAACAAAATTTAGTATGATCACTTATTCTTTTATATGTTTTATTAAGCACAGGTCAGAAATAATTGTTTAATTTTTACATAAATATATTTGTTACGTGTAATGACGATGGAACATTATTTCACCCATAATTCACCAATCATTTTTGGTTTCTAAAATAATAATAGAATAATATTGTGTGCTTAAATGAAAATGTCATCATGCATTAATATTTCTCCCAACTTTTGTACCTGAAGCACCTTGAGTTATGTATTGTGGTGGAAATCCAGTTTTTACAGGTCTATTCTTTCACAATTTCTTTACTTGGTCCCTTGGATTTAGTGGCCTTGTCTTAAAAGAAGGTAAGCTTGCCGTTTTTTCCCCCTCTAAGACGTCTCTGTGTTTCCAGAGGGCGAGTGTTTGTACTCGATGTTTGTACACGTGTATCCTCAAAGGTGTGATTCGAGGTCATTGTGATCCTATGCAGGTCTTCCCCATCATTCATGCTCTGTACTCGCAATTTCCAGGTGGATGATTTTGAAATGTTAAACTTTTATCCGAGAATAGGGGTGATTTGTCATCTGGGCAAGACTTAAACCGATTGTCCAAGCTGTCCACTGCTCTTGGATCTCCTGTTCTAAATGGGAGAGCTGTAAAGCTGATTCCCATCCAAAGCAAACACTAGGTTTGACGTTTCATTGCCTTGCCATGCTCTTCTTGGAGAGTGTTGTGATGTCTCCCGCAGGATGGCATTTCTCTTCATCATGCCTGAAGGGCCAATTAGAGCCAAAGGCTAAACCTGGAAGGCTGCAAGAATTGCAGAAGCCTCCAAAGACCCATAAATATTAGCGGTAGAGGTGACAAACGCAACTCTGTGTCTTTCAGTGATGGCGTTGTCAAGCGTAAGTCTGCACAGCGAGTGGTGAAGCCGCAGATAAGCCAGAAGAGGGCTGGGCTGAAGCCTCAGATGTGCCAGTCAGTTTGGGATGTGTTGAAAAGTTAGGCCGTGGACTGCGACTGCTAGGAAACGTTGAATTATTACAGAGTCTTAAATCAAAAACCCACATCCCCTGCTCCCTGCCACCCTTTGGCCATCCATAACGTGGCAACAAGCAGAGCTTAAACTCAGTTTTTCATACATACCACGACTGCGCTGTAAGAACAAGCAGGCTGTCTTTATGTTGGATCGGCTTTGGGAACATGTTAGTCTCTCACACTTTCTTTTTCCCTTGTCTTTTTTGGGACCTGAAATGCAACTAATGCTACTACTTCTTTGGTTCCTTTTGGTTTGGATGGTCAGGTTTAAGCTTGCAGTTCAAAAAATATTTCGACCTAAATTTAAGATTTACATATTTGAATTGCATATAAAATATTTGGATTACACAATTTTAACAAACGAATAAGCTTAATGTGATGCATATTTGACAGTGCTTGAAATGAGGAAGATTTCTGCAATTGTAATAAACTGAATGTTTCAAATGCACAATAACCAGGTTTATATATTTATCAATCAATCCAGATGTTTTTAGCGTGTATTTTTAATATGACTTATGAAATCTCTTCATTTGTTTATCATATCACAACATTTGGCAGGTTTTATTAAAATGAAAATATACATTTTGTCAGAATGTTTTTCCTGTGACACAATATCCATGTTTAATGAAACTAGACACGCATAGAAAACAGGTCATTCGAAGCATACAAAGTTAAATAGAATTCTGCGAATGGGGGCGATACAACTGAAAAACCACTACTACTATAACCGTATGATTCATTTAGTTAAAAATTTGTATCCACCTTATATGTTGGATGTTCTAACATATACTCTAATATGACTCAAGACACCTAAAAAAAAAAACATGGCAAATTTTCTTATGAACTTTATTATACATTTTCTTACAAAGTTTCTTATAATTTCTTATACACTTATCTAAAATCACTTCTCTATCTTATACTCTTATCTTACAAAATTTGAGTGAGTGGAGGGATGGAAAGGCCACTCATGTCAGCCCGCCAGATGCAAAGTTAACCAGTTAACCAAAAGAGGACGATATCCGCTTCGTCATGCCTGGAGCTGAACCTCACACCACAGGAAAATCTGATAAGATAATCTTTAGAACCATCAAGATAATCGGGACATTACCTAGGATTGTCGGAAGGGGAGAAATCGGCCCAATTATCTTGTGGTTTGTACCCTGCATTAGGTGTTCTGCAGAGTTTAGCTCCAACCCTAATCAAACACACCTGAACCAGCTAATCAAGGTCTTACTAGGTATACTTGAAACTTCCAGGCAGGTGTGTTGAGGCAAGTTGGAGCTAAACTCTGCAGGACACCGGCCCTCCAGGACCGAGTTTGGTGACCCCTGCTTTAAGAGATACAAAACTCACAAAGTAAGTAAAACTTAGTTCATTGTATGCTGTATTTATATGAAAGTGAAAGTGAAGCGACATGTGGCCAAGTATGGTGACCCATACTCGGAATTAGTGCTCTGCATTTATCCCATCCAAAGTGCACACACACAGCAGTGAACACACACACACCGTGAACACACACCTGGAGCAGTGGGCAGCCATTTTTTGCTGCGGCGTCCGGGGAGCAGTTGGGGGTTCGGTGCCTTGCTCAAGGGTGCCTCAGTCGTGGTATTGAAGGTGGAAGAGAGCGCTGTACATTCACTCCCCCCACCTACAATCCCTGCCGGTACGAGACTCGAACCCGCAACCTTTGGGTTACGAGTCCCACTCTCTAACCATTAGGCCACAACTTCCCCACATATTTATTATATATAAATATATATACACATGTCTCATCAGGTGTCATTAGATAAATCAAAATCAGATAATTTGCTACTCTTTGGCTAACTGGGATTAGGCTAGTCCCATAAGGCAGTATCTGGTTTAAATGTAGCTGTTTTTGTAGCTTGCATGTTGATCGATCACTTAGTTTTTAATGTTAGTCCAGCAGTTAATCTTTAAAGTATTGCATTGGTAGTTTTCGGCATTCTCGCTGTAGGGGTTGCATAGACTGGTCGGGTTTTTCCAACAAGAGCGTCAAAGCCAAAGGTTTCTATTTACAACCTGTTTTGCAGTGTTGAGCAATGTAGCCAATCACAGACGTATCTGTTGATTTCTTGAACGCAATGGCCAATCAGAGGCATATATAATGAGAATCCTCACATTATAACAAAGTGTAGACATAATGTGCAGTGCTTCACTTTTTACAGTGAATAGTATAGTTTTGATTATAAATTAATTATTTTTTCTCCTTTTACGGTTGTTGTTGCACCATGTAAATGTGATAACTGGATGATATTTGAAATTAATATTTGAATTGAATTTGAATGAACTGTGTGTGTGTGTGATTTTTATATCTATCTATCTATCTATCTATCTATCTATCTATAAATTTATTATTATTATTAATGGCCACAAATAGCATACTTTCATGCCTTGGCTAATCAAACAAATGATACTGTTATTACTTCAGAGACCAAACTAATATTAAAAGTAGCTGAGAGGCTAAAGCCCCTGATCTTTGAGTACCTTTATTGAATTGTAGGTTGATAATTATGTTATGTCCCTGGAAAAGCCTTTCCAAATATTAAATTACTGTGTGGTATTTTCCATCAAAGAGGCGGTGACAGGGCCATTCTGTTGACAGGATTAGATTTCTCATAGTGAAATCTCCCTCAAGCACATTTTAGATCTATTCTCATATTGATTTTTCCACATTCATGCCCACATATTTTTCCCCAAATAGCCATAGAAGAAATTTCTTACAGCCACAGACAGGTTATCCTTTCCTAGGTGTGTTTAAAAGTCACATTGAAAACATCCATGTTAGTGTCATCACATCACATATTTCAAAACCAGGCAGCATGAAATGGCAGCGAACAAAAACAGTTGTGTTTTAGGCCCCAATATCTCTACTTCCACAAACACAGGATGTGCTGGATATTATGAGGATTTCGCCATGATTTCTCCAGCCTGCGTCCACAGATATGCCCCCTGCTTTAATTTCCCGGTGCTCAATAAAAGGCAAACGCTCCTCTCTTCAAACCACCTCTTCCTGTTCCTCAAAGCAGCTTATTAGTAACAGACATTGGTATGACCAAAGAACTGCAAAGAATATGGAAGCAGACTTTAAAATGTACGTATAAAACAAGATGGTGGATTGTTTTGGACTACATGTGCACGCTCTCACGCTTTTCCAACAACTGAAAAAAGCCAGAGGTGGTTTGATGACATATGAAACATAAATTAGAGCTTGGTTGAAAAGAAACTGGAGGGTGTAATCTACCCGTCTACTGTTACGGCAGCAAAATTAAGGCCCTTGATGGGGTAGACCGTAGTATCCTACAGCAAGGGTGGAGTGGAGTAGTCTGCAATAGAAACATTATAAAGAAGATTTTTGTATTTAAACTCATCCAATAGTGTGAGTTTGGGTCGGGTTTTTTATGCATTACACACACACACACACACACACACACACACACATATATATATATATTGTAAGGATGCATTGAATTGATCAAAAGTCAGAGCAAAGACATTTATAGTGTTGCAAAAGATTTCAAATAAATTCTGTTCTTTAACTTACTATTCATCAAAGAATCCTGAAAAAAATGTAACACGGTTTCCACAAAAATATTCAGCATCACAACTGTTCAAATCAGCATATTAGAATGATTTCTGAAGGATCATGTGACACTGAAGACTGGAGTAATGATGCTGAAAA
>NW_015548227.1:1052838-1072935 GCF_001515605.1 Sinocyclocheilus anshuiensis | reverse complement strand
GTTTCTTGAACAGCAAATCAGCATATTAGATTGATTTTTGAAGGATCATGTGACACCGAAGACTGGAGTAATGATGCTGAAAATTCAGCTTTGCTATCAAGAGGAATAAATTGCATATACATTATTTTCAATCATATAAATGCAGCCCTGGTGAGCCTAAGAAACTTCTTTCAAAAACATTAGAAAAACCGACCACAAATTTTTATATACACGTGTTAAACTGCATGCAAAGATAAGACTGACCTCCAAAAATGTGTGGAAATGTGACACAACACAAGTGATTGGGCAGCAGCTCGGCAAAGTGGTGCTTACGAAAGTCATCTCTGGGGCCGCTTTGTTGCAGCACCAAACCACATTTATGCATGTCCGACAAAGCTTCATTCCTGCCATTATTCCATGAATAGTTTCTATAAATATTTATTGTTCTTGGCGTGATGGCATGACTCTCTGAGTTCAGCCTAGACCATGTCACTAGGCAGCTGCCTGACTGGTACAAGAACTGGCACTACCCTGATCCATCAAACCCCAAAACCATTGCATGCATCTGTAAAGCATGATAGAGATGGAAGATACCATTGGTAATGTTACTGAATTTTCCAGAAGGTCTGTGCTAGTAGGTGTGGTTAACCTGGGGATTTCATAATGACCATGTACACAATCCTTCAAAAGCTTGGGGTCTCTTATGCTCACCAAGGCTTCATTTATTAATTTTTACAATAATTTTTTTTATTTCAATATATTTTAAAATGTCATTTATTATTGTGATATATATATATAAAAATAAGAGAGCAACCACAATTAAAAACAGAACGAGAAGAGAGAAAAATACTCTCAATTGGGACCTCGGGTATATTCGCCCCTATATTTTAAAGTCTCATGTATGACATGTTCCTCTACCGTCGCATGAAATGCTTGGGAATTTGTCTAGTTTCCCTGTGCATATAGGGAAGTGGTGAGGGGAAGTTCTGCGTTCTGGATCACCGACATGTGTGCATCTCGACCATCTTGCGGCACTGTTTGCACTTGACGTAGCAGCACCAGTGGAACTTGCAGCTGCAGCGGTCGACCACCTCCACGTCCTCTGTGTGGAATCCGCGACCGCAGCACATGAGCTCGCAGCCGTCGATGGCCTTCGAGGTCTTGTTGCAGAAGCGCCCTGCGGTTCCCAGTATGCCTGGAGTTCTGGGGTCGTGTTCGCAGAAGTCTGGGCTCGGGTCCAGGTACACCAGATCTTCATCTGTGTGCGGCTTGAACTGCGTGTTTCGGGGAACCAGGACCTTGGTGGTGCCCACTTTGCGCTGCTCCACTTCTGTTGCGCCGTCGAATTTCTCCTTGATTATGTTGCCCACTTTGCGGAACAGCGGCATTGCTTTCCAGCAGGTTTTTACCTCGCAGGAGCCTGAAACTCCATGGCACTTACATTCCACTCGCATGTTGCTCAGAATTGCCTTGGATTGTAAAAGGAAGGTCATTTGTTAACAAATTATGATTGTTTAAACCTTTCAGCATGATGTTTGTTAAGCACCTTACCTTCCTCCCTGCCTCATTGTTATGAAGGTTCATTAGCGCTCTGTTGGAGGACTGTCCTTTACTTCGTTCTCTGATGTCCACAAAGGACTGGGAAAAAGCAACCCCGTATGCAATGTTATCAGAGCATCCTGACCATTGGAAACCTGTTGAGATAAAGACACTCAAGCATGGAGAAATGCAACGAGTCCATCTGGAAACAAAGTTGTTTACAAGGTACAAGTTTGGCAATTTTTCCAAGTTAGTGACATCAGATCACTGAATGTCATTTATAGTTTAGTTTGAGACACTCATTAGTAAGTGAACTAGATATCCATGAGAAGAGCGGTGTATGTGGCTGCTTTTATTTCGTTTTAGTTAATCATATGAAATGGTCTGCAATTATTTTACTGTAGTCTACAGCAGAGGTTTTCAAACTTTTTGATTATACTGAAGCAAATCATTAAAATGTTACATGGAAATTGTTTATTTTGCTATGATGGTTTTTTTCTATCCATTGTTAGTGTGATGTTAGAATCTTAAACTAGTAAGTAACTAGGACTTTAAATTGAATAAAAAACAGTAATAATTAAAAAACAAACGATCACAATCTCATTATCTCTGCCCAGTTCTTAAAAAGCAGAATGAAACAATAATAATACCATATACTCAGCAAATATAAATTATATTTATATAATATATTTTCCTCTTTTTTTTTTTTTTCTCAGAACAGTTTGAAAACCCCTGCTGTTCTGTATTTTAGTCTCAACACATTCTTGTTTTGTGTGACCATTATTTAACTACATGTTTAGAATGATTTTCGATTATTGTAGTATAATCTGTTTCATATCCTGTTCATAATCCGCACTAATGAACAACAGGAATTGTGTCTGATCACTTTACGTGTCATGACTCTTTCTGTCTAATTTGCCATTTCTTGGTCAGGATAAGCACTATTCACCGTCAATCATAATCATTTAATCAAAATGATTCATTGTGGTTTCATAGCGATTAATCATTATAATAATTATTATTCAAACAAAGCACCCATACCTTCTGGACTGACACCGTGCACATTGCGGTCGCAGCCACACTTGTCCAGCTCCCCGCTGCTGCAGGCTCTGGTCACTGCAAAGGCTACGCTAGCAGCAGATAAAGCGTACACAAATGCAGCTTCCCGTGTACCTGTGACACAAATAGTAAGTATCTGCAGGGTTTTAAGCAGGACTAGCTTCATGTCCAATTAAATTCTAATATGCTGATTTGCTGCTCAAGAAACATTTCTGATTATTATTATTATCAATATTAGAAACAGTTTTGTGGAATTAATGATACATTTTTTTCAGGATTCTTTGATGAATAGAAAGAAGTTGAGATCTTTTATAACATTATAGTCTTTACTGTTACCTTAGATCAGTTCAATTGCTGAATAAAAGTTATTTATTTAAAAAAAAATTAATGACAGCTTTGAATGTGTAACTTAAAAGAATATTCCGGGTTCAGTCCAAGAAATGGCATACTGGTATATGGCATATTGTTGATTACCACAAAACTCATTTTGACTCGACCTTTGATTTCTTTTTATTTTTATTCTTCTTTTCTTTTCTTTCTTTTTTTTTTTTAAAGCAAAAGATGAGGTTATAGTGAGGCACATAGAGTGTGTGGGGGCCAATCTTTGGATGATTTAAAAGCATAAATGTAAAGTTTGTAATTGTTTACAACTTTTTTTAATGTAATAAAAGCTTATAATTTTAGAAAAATAATTTTAGAAATAATTGCATTAAATAACTTGATAATTGTATTTTATATTAAATTATCTGATAATTTTATTACAATAATTTTATAAATCACCATTTTATGGATTATGCCATTACCCTGTAAAATTAAATTGGATATAACTATTCAGACAGCATAGAAAGCAGGTTACTAAGCTATTTTTTCCACCACTTAAATCATAACACGCATTAAAATCTTGTGGATATACTGCTGAGTATTTTAACACCCAGACTGACATTCATTGCAAGTAACCCAGAATTTCCTCTTCTATTATTCAAAACGAAGATGCTTATCCTTGTGCGAAACCCATTAAACAAGTCCGAATACGTTCACAGAGACCATTAAATCATACCCTGCCAAAAGACCAGATTTGGCCACCAAGTTGGCTAATGTTGTTCAGCGTGGTCTTTTTGATGAAGCTGGTTAACTATGGACCACCTGCTTCCATAAATTACCATTTGGAAAGAGCAATTCACCCAAAAAGCATGTCAGTCTTTGACACAGCATATATTTCAATTTAACATACATTCATATGAAATATAGTCCTCTTCAGTGTATCAGTCTTTACAAACCTAAGTTTCTTTTAAAAGCATACAGGATAGCAAGTTTTACTATAGATAAGCTTGGAGTTATGGTATTGTACATAAATAATTCAGTCACTCGGTCTGACTAATGGAGGAGGGAATGCTGGGGGATTTGTTTATTTGCGGTATGTGCGCCTGGAGAGGAAAAGTGCTAGAGTCATCGTGCACAGAATCCATGGTCCAAGCACCCCAAGCGGGTAAACAATTTATTTTTGTCAGTTTCGCGCCAGATGCATGGCTACAGCTCAGCACCAATCATCTGTCTGCATCAATAGCTAGTTAACTAACGACTTTGATTTCCAAAGCGCTCCTTTTGAACAGCTTGCTAACACTTATATTTCCACTCCATCTTGTTCGGAGTCGGTTCACATCTCTAGTAAGGCAAGCCTCGCTTTAATACTCGCTGTACGTTAACGGTGAGTGATTCTTGAATTCAAGCAGCATCACAGGAACGAATGGCCACGAGTATGGAAAACTCTTGGAAAGTACATGTACACCTGGACTGCATCTCAGCACGTAGTGTTCAATGTCTCCATCTTTCAAGATTAAACCCTAAAGCAGCATTAATGATGAAAAGGCGTTGAACTTTCTCCATATTCATATGCCCCTGATCCCAATGGCACCTCTCTAGCGTCGAGCAGTTCCAGCGTCGGTTGCGGAACTGAAACTGGCACTCGTCGATGGCGAGCTGAGCGCCCCTGCGGACCGCGTCCATCACCTCCACATTGCGCTTGCAGATCTGAACCTGCCTCTGGATGAGTCCTCTGAGCTTCTCACAGGTTTCTTCATCCGAGATGCTCCCCACTGATGACAGCTTTGCCAGGTATCTGAGGACAAAGCAGTAGAGACGTAATCAATAAATGTTCAGAGACTGTCAATAATACAGGCATTTGTAAAGAAAAAAATGTTGTATCTAGATGCTGGATGTTTTGCAGATGGAAGAAAAACGCAAATATGATGTTGAATATTAGCATGTAGAATATTATAATTTTTTTGTTGTTGTTTATTTATTTTACATGCTTATTATTTCAGGTAATTTTTCATTACTTTTCACTCTATTACTTTTGGTTTAGTTTCAGTTTAGTTTTAGTTTTCAGTATATTTACATCACAATACTTTATAATAAATTTCCTAACATTAGTTAAAGCATTGGGTATTATGAACTAACAATGAACATCATATTTACAGCATTGTCAATTTCTACAAAGATACATTTATAAAATTTTAAGTTAAATTAAGAAACAAAACAAGTTATTAATTAACAATAATATAATATAATAATAAATATATAATTAATGATAATAATATATTTATTTTATTATATATATATTCTAAATATAGTACTGTTATATATATTATCCTATTATTTATTATACATTATATATTTAATTTATTCTAATATGTATTCTGAAAAAAAAAGTTTATTATTAGTTCATGATAACTATTGCATTAAGTAATTTTAACAAATTTAACCTTAATGTAAAGAGTTATTATTTTTAGTATTTTTGGCTAAGTTAATTTAAAATTGAATTATGGTAATTTGATTGTGTTTTGTATTTTAGTGGTGTCAATTTTTTTTCCAAATTATGCTTGTTTTTTATTTATTTATTTTTAGTTAAATGGTTTAATTTAGTTGTTGTTATAGTGTCTGCTAACAATAACACTGACCCATGCATTGTTCCGCTAATGACCCACATACGTTTTTCATTGACTCCATAGCACAAACAGTACAATAAAACAGCGCAAACATAAACAGCGTGGTCCTCCTGTGACGTTCATGGAAGGCTGTGCTGGGCAGATGAGGTAAGGGTGATGTTGAGAGATGGATAGAGACTATCTTCACCCATCACCTCCAGGGCCAGGGGGTCGGGGCAACACCAACGCTTTAAAGGGTCTGCTGAGCTCCATCTCTTTATGGCACCTTATAAAAATAGTCCTATACTACATCACATCGCACAGGTTTTCATCCGTATACACCAAGCTTGGTCTCATTATCATCAAGAACTGGTGGAGATCAAAGTCTTGAGTGTTTAAAGTCTGCGCAGATGCATTTAGAGAGTTGCGTGCGCTCACGGATGGGTTTGTTTTGCATTATTTGTTTCTGAAGGTCTTTTGGTGTGGTGCTGGGTAATTCGAAAGTGCGCCTAAGTGTATTGTGGATGGAAGTCTTATAAATGGCAATGAAGGTGCTGTGGTGTAAATACTCAATTAAGGTGCAAGATCTTGAGGTTTATTGATTTGGATTGTAGCTCAAGGCTAAACCTCAAAATCACCACGGATCGGATCTGACTCACAAAATGCTCATCATGTAATCGCATGTATTTACACTCTTGAAAGTAGTTTTTAAAATGGGTTTTTGCAGCGATGCAACCATTTTTGGTTCCCCACAGAACCTTTCATGGAATGGTTCTCAAAAGAACCATTTTTTCCTACTGTGAACTGAAGAACATTTTATAAATCTAAAGAAGGTTCTTCATGGAACC
This sequence comes from Sinocyclocheilus anshuiensis, assembly GCF_001515605.1. NCBI lineage: Eukaryota > Metazoa > Chordata > Actinopteri > Cypriniformes > Cyprinidae > Sinocyclocheilus > Sinocyclocheilus anshuiensis. The sequence goes on along the minus strand of NW_015548227.1, from coordinate 1,066,586 downwards.
ATTGATGCCAACACTGTAAAAACAAACAGTAAAATTAACTAAATTAGTTCATTTCACTCAAATATTAATAAAAGCTCATTGTACTTTGAAAAAAGTGAATGAACTCAATAATTGATTATATTAATCTGAAATTAAAATGAAAGAGTAGCAACAGATTTCTAGGTACCGGCATGCCAAACAGTCAAACTGTAGGAGAATAAATGTTGAAATTAAGTATTATTTTTGTGTTTTTGCACAGGATCATTAGAGTGAGAGATATGTAAGTGTTTAATGTTCTGTTAAGTTGGGATTTTTAGGGGTTTCTGTTAGTGATGACCTGCAAAAGAGCTATTTTTACCTGATTTAACCCTTAAAATTTAGTTTTGTTGATACAGATGAATGTATTTAGGTTGATTTAGCGATAATAATAGTTCTGATTCTGATTAACCAGTTGACTTAGATGTTGCCATTTTTTTCAGTGTAACTAGCAGTTAACCACAAAAGATTTGAGCTAATCTGATATTAATGCAGTCACATGTATGACTGAGTCAGTCTTTCAATTCATGCTTGTTAAATTGCAATTAACATAAAAAAAATAAAAAAAAGCTTTATTTTTAAGAGTGTAATGTCTTGAGGTCGGTTTGGTTTCAAGGGCTCATCTTAACAAGTTAAAAACAGCACGTCTGCATCCCTGCAGCTGGCAGCGGCGCATCCCACCCCTCTCTGCTGTTGACAAGGGCTGATTTTGAAGGCCACGGTTGGGGCAGATAAGAAACAAACAATCTCTGCTCTCTTGAGCTTTGATAACATGTTCCTGTCCGGCCAAAAGATGAAGCATGACATCAGCGGCCAGATGCACATGCATTCTGCTCGGAGGGTGTTTGAGTTTCTTTTTTATAGCATCTGTTGACGATTGCATGTTCTTGCATGCGTGTTTACAGCTTTTGTTTGTTTCACTAGTAAATTAGCTCTGTGATCCTGACCTGATAATGAATCTGGCAGCCAAATGGCAGCGGAGGCCCGTCCGTTCTGGCGGGATTAGCGCTGGAATATAATATATCAGTGCCAGATGCCATATCAAGCTCGGGATTTTGACAAACAAACACCTGAAGAACAGCCCGCTGCATATTTGTCTGGGAAAAAGATTGTCTGAGACCTTGAGAGAATCTTGTTTTCATTGCTTCCCAGTTCTAGCTCTCTAGCCTTCTCTTCTCCGTACTCTCTAATCGCAGCGCTAAATTTGGGAAAACAAAGGGAGCCGACTGTGGGATTTTGTAGAAGAATGGGAGATGCCTTCCTCTGCACTTTCTGGGAGGTTTTTGCTGGAGCATTCCACCTGGAGCGCGGTGCCTTCTTCCTTTTGTGTCATGTTTGTGTTGAATTACATCGCCCTGGACTTCGAGCGCTGTTGGCTCCGGATGGCTTAGCCAAGCGCGACTTATCACGCAACCATGCTGTGCGAGAGAGTTTGGAAGAGAACGAGAGAGAAAAAGCGTCAAACACGTACACACGCCCGACTGTATATATCCGCTTACCTCTTACTACTGTCAACTTATAAACATACGTAAAGTTATATAACACACTACCGTTCAAGTCTCTTCTGCTCACCAAAACTGCATTTATTTGATCAAACATAAAGTGAAAGCAGTAATATTGTGAACTATTATTATAGTTTAAATGGCTATTTTCTATTTGATTATATTTTAAAATGTAATTTATTCCTGTAATGCAAAGCTGAATTTTACGCATCATTACTCCAGTCTTCAGTGTCACATGATCCTTCAGAAATCATTCTAATATGTGAATTTGCTGCTCAAGAAACATTTCTTAAGAACAGCATTTATTTGAAATAGAAATATTTTGTGATATTATTAATGTCTTTACTTTCACTTTTGGATGCAACAGTACAGATAGCCCACGGTTCAATACATACCTCAGTTTTTTTAACCACGGTTTTTTTTTTTTTTTTTTTTTTTGCGATTTAAAATGTTATATAAAACAACCCCACTACACTTTAATTAAAACTCCAGTACACTTCTGTACACTATAGAAAAACATGGATTACTTATAAAATTCTTTTGAGAGAAGGATTATTTTTATGGATTGGCTATTATTGAGTGCTATAAACACATGTAATGTCTGTTTCATTCATACTGGTAGCTGAAGGCACCCTCATGCAGAAACTTCACACATGCATCACAGAAGTAAAAGAACTGATGACGCTCTAGGAAATCCCTAATATGGACAAAGGCATCCGGCTAGAAACGTTTTGAATGATGAAACATGAAGACAATAAACACTCGATTGCGACAAGTTTATCTGTGTTTTTCAAGCCATCTCGGGTATTTTCATAACAATTATGTATATTATAATATATATTATAAATATACATAATCTTTTGGAAGGCCGAACAAAGTAGTTTCACTTTCACAACGAAACACAGCGCCTTCACGACATGGCGGCGGCGGCAACAACAATACTACAGCGAGAATAAAAGTTACGCCTTCTTTCTTTGCGTGAACATTTGAGTGGCGTTATGCAACTCTTCCCACATCTTGACGTAGACATGTGGGGGCGTGTTCGAACGAGCCGTTTTAGGTAGGCGTGGTTGACTCTTAACTTTTATAAAGAATATCTCTTTGGATTTGAGACTTTAGTCTTTGCAACTTTACAGATCTTCTTTATGCACCAAGAGCTTGTAACACTCCAAAGAGTAAGGAAAAATTGAAATTGCATCATATGACCCCTTTAAAAGCTGTTTGTCTGAAATAAATTCAGTGTTAAGGGCGTTTAAGGGAACTTGTGCATTTAGTGCTTCATATTTCACCCACATATTCCCATTTTTATTATAATTATTATTAAACGCTACTTCCATTTAAAGATGTTTAATGTCCCCAGCATTACCAAGGAGTTTGTTTTGAACAGAAGCACTATTGCTGTTACTTTAATTCGTGACTGTTGGCATTGCTCATACTTTTCTTAAAACTCTGTGGGAAACTCATCCTGCACCGTTTGTGAGACTGACATAAATGATATATTAAGCTGTTCAGAATTTTCCTATTCTAATCAATCAGATTTGATTTTCACAGGAGAGATGACGAATTGCATTAAGTATGCAACCACCCAGAGGACCGTAGTAATGACATTAACAACATGCCAGCAATCTCTGAACACCTCCGCAACTAGTAAGGCACTGAGCTGGTGAGTTTTGCTTGCTCACGCACCTCTTACCAAGGGCGCAGAATTTAGTAGGGACGCTATGGGGACATGTCCCTACCAATATCCAGCGACAACTAAATTGTCCCTAGCAATAATTTTGATCAAACAAGTAAATATATGTATATGCCACCACTGTTTTAATTTCGGCCGCATCTGTAATAGGTCACATCTTTAATATCACCTGAGAAGTTAAAGAAATACACTAGAAAACTGCTTGCATTAAAGGATGTACATTTAACACATGGGCATAGTAAGAACATATAAGGGAGCCAAAAAAGACATGTGCACAGTTCAGCTTTAACTTTATGATGTTAAACTGTACAACGCAAACTGTTAGCTGAACTATCAAAAAAAACAAAAAAACAAACCTGAAATAAGAGTGTGGTTTCTGTCAGTCAGATGCACGTGAAGGTTGTGTTTCTTTATGATGTTAAACTGTACAACGCAAACTGTTAGCTGAACTATCAAAAAAAAACAAAAAAACAAACCTGAAATAAGAGTGTGGTTTCTGTCAGTCAGATGCACGTGAAGGTTGTGTTCGTTACTATAGCAACAGTAGGTCCCCGGTGAGTTTTCTGTCAGAATCATCATTGGTCCAATTCATTTTTAATATTAAAATAAAATGATATACAGCCTAATTAAAACACCCAGTGCTCTGATGCTGCTGTAATATTTATGTTAAATATTACTTTGAAAATGAATGAATTGAAAATGAACAAATTATTAATTGAAATTAATTAAATAAGGTTCAAAGATTAGAGTTTGAGTTTTTTTTTTTTTTTTTCAGTCTCGTATGCTCACAATTGCTGCATTTATTTGATTAACTATACAGTAATATCAGAAATATTGTCAAACATTATTACAATTTGAAATAATTGTTTTCTATTATAATATATTTTAACATGTAATTAATTCCTGTAATGGCAAAGCTGAATTTTCAGCATCATTACTCCAGTCTTCAGTGTCACATGATCCTTCAGAAATCATTCTAATATGCTGATTTGCTGCTTAAAAAACATTTCTTATTAATACCAACGTTGAAAAAAAACAGTTGTGCTGCTTCATATTTTTGTGGAAATCATGACATGACAATTTTTCAGAATTTTTTGATGACTAGACAGTTTTTTTATAGCATTATAAATGAATTTAGATCAATTTATCAATCAATCCTTGCTGAATAAATTTTTGAACGGTAGTCTGAAGATGATGAAAGTCACACTTTAATTCTCCTCACAACATTGAAAATACAGTCAAGAAGATGTCCTACACAAAGGAGCCAAAATGTGAATCAAACAATCATCACAGAATGTGACCTGTTTTCAAAAACAGATGTGTCATTCTTGCACAACAGTCTTTCTCTGATAAACAGCTCTTGTTTCCTCAAAAACTCAGTGACTCATTGGTATTTCTAAGTCTTGCAGACTGTTCACAGCTCATGTACCAAAAAGTCATTCACTCTTTTGCTTTAAGTTATGAGCGTTCGCCTAGAGCTACAGGACAGAGTCTTAGTTGCACTTACACTATGCTTATCTGCAAGTCTAGTGGATGTCTTTAACTCTAGAGGGCAGTGTTATCTCATTTTACTGACAATATACCAAAAGATTAGCACTACAATTAACTGAATTCAACCAATCATATTAATTATATTCCATGTCCAAGAAAAAAAAAACATGCTTATGCCATTTTGATTTCTGGGATGATAATATTTATTTATGCTTGTTTCTATCTCTTCTAGCAGATTAAATATGTACCAGATGTACATTATGAAGATAAGGTACAAACTTTCAGAGAGGTACAAAAAGGTGCGTTGAACATCTACATTTAAACTTAATCTAATATATACAGATTATTTCAGTTTATATGAGTATCTGCTTCTACAAATCAGGACCTTTTGGATCATATATGCCTTCAAACCAAATGAAAAATGATTTTTTATGTAAATATAATTTGCATCAATTCGAGAAGTAAATGGGCGTATACTAATTATAGATATATTTCAGAGACGTTCCTGCACCTGAGGTCTAAAAAACATCTTAAACATCTTGTGTGACCAGAACGCCGGTCTGTACAATTGAAGACGGATTGACAAGAAGCTGGAGGAAATGTACTCGGGTACAGAGCAGAAAATTAAGTAAGAGGGATTGACTCTTGTTCTGTTTAGGTGTTGACAGGCCCATATGGGGATTTTGCAATTTATTTTTAAGAGGAAAGAACTTAAATGTTGTTGACTGATGATGAGATGGACCATTTACGAAAGCAAAGGCGCATATATATACTGTATACTGTATATACATACATACACGCACACAATTAAATGTTTTGGTAATAAAACTGTGCATAAGGCCTCTCAGAAGGGCCAATGTGGCTCTCAATCTCAATTTGCATTTGTGAAAAACATTATTTCTGCAAGGACATTAATCCTGACAATAAGAGATTGCTCAAATTCATCTATTCAGTCTTTCTTTTACTATGTTTGTCCCGTCACCTGTCTTTCTACGCCATCTTTAAACATTTTATGAGGCTAATTGAGGGGGGGAATGATGGAAGTTGCCTGTTTTTATCAAATTAAGCTTTTAATAGGCTGCTGTATGAGTGGAGGTATTTGCCAACAGGTTTTACAGCTTCATTACCCTGTTGTCACTGGTGTTATTTGTGTTATCAGCACTCGGCGCCAGGATATATTTCGCATTTGAGGTTTCTCTCTTCTCATGTTGCTCATCAGCTGTGAACTATTTATTGACCGGCCTGTGCAAACACCTCAACCACTGTTCTTTCCATCCCATGCAATGGGAAACACTGTATCACTTCCCAAGCAAAGACAACTGCATGGTTTTGTATTATATTCACTGAGTTGTGCATTAGTGAACATTCTGTAACCTCAACATCTCAAATAAACATCTGTATTTGACACCGTGCAACTCTTTCTTTACTTCTGAAATTGTTGCATCATGAAACTAGAAAAGGCAAATTCAACAAGATCAATTTTAAAGTTGAAAAAAGATTGAATTGTGAAGGTTGCATAGGCCTTATGTAGGTTGGATACTTAAAGGAATAGTTAAGAATAGGGATAGTTAATTAAAATATGCTGAAAATGTACGTAAGGCTATCCAAGATGTAGATGAGTTTGTTTCTTCATCGGAACAGATTTGGAGATGTAATCCAGCATTACATCACTCGCTCAACAATGGATCCTCTGCAGTAAGTGAATGGGTGCCGTCAGAATGAGAGTCCAAACAGCTGATAAAAACATCACCGTAATCCACACGATTGTACTCCATCAGTTAACGTCTAGTGAAATTAAAAGTTACATGTTTGTAAGAAACAAATCCATCATTAAGGCATTTTAACTTTTAACCTGTCCCTTCCATAATTCATAATAACCCCTCTCACATTAAACTCCACCCACATATTTGTTTAGAACTGTTTTGGACTGTTTTTGCTTGTGAACGGTGCTTGATCTGTGCATATTTCTCTCCTGATTCAGACGAGACGACTTTATTACTGGAAAAGCATTATTATGCATAAAGGACTCATATTTTAGCCGAAAGCCGGCTCTAAGATAATTAAAAATACCTTAATGTTGGATTTGTTTTTCTTCAAAAACATGCAGCTATTTGCTTCACAAGATGTTTGTAAGAAACAAATCCATCATTAAGGCATTTTAACTTTTAACCTGTCCCTTCCATAATTCATAATAACCCCTCTCACATTAAACTCCACCCACATATTTGTTTAGAACTGTTTTGGACTGTTTTTGCTTGTAAACGGTGCTTGGTCTGTGCATATTTCTCTCCTGATTCAGACGAGACGACTTTATCACTGGAAAAGCATTATTATGCATAAAGGACTCATATTTTAGCCGAAAGCCGGCTCTAAGATAATTAAAAATACCTTAATGTTGGATTTGTTTTTCTTCAAAAACATGCAGCTATTTGCTTCACAAGACGTTAACTGATGGACTGGAGTCGTGTTGGATTACTTGTGGATTATTTTATCAGCTGTTTGGACTCTCATTCTGACGGCACCCATTCACTGCAGAGGATCCATTGGTGAGCAAGTGATGGAATGCTACATTTCTCCAAATCTGTTCCGATGAACAAACAAGTTCTACATCTTGGATGTCCCGACTGAGGGTAAACAGATTTTCTTTTTTGGGTGAACTATTCCTTTAAAGATTGGATGGGTCGATAAGAGTCAGGATTTCTCAATAGAAGTCTACAAATTCTTTTCGAAGGATATTTGTTCATCTGCAACATAGCACACTAAGTTGGAACAGACTGAACTTTTGGTGGATGTAATTTGAAATGTTGGTCTCAGCTTAAGGATTTTGATGTTTGATCAATAGCAGTATGTTGACTTTGCCAAACCAAGATAAAAGCAAAAGTCATTGCTTGTCAAAATGCATTAGAATACGGATTGAGAGCAACTATTTGCATTGTTTATTTAGAAAAGAGTTTATTTAATAACATTTTACCATCTGTTATTTATAGTGTCTAATTAATGATTCATTCCTGACATTTTAATACAAAACAACTGCAAATAGTCATTCATAAAATATTATAAAGCAATGCAAGCTTATATTTGCATGAACAAGCACAAGCTGTTGAAGGAGGTTTGAAGATGTGCAGGTGCAGTACAACCGCTCTCGTGACCTGCACCTGCACCTCAACCCTCCATACAGGTGCTGATGGATGTGCTCAATAATAATACATTCACACATCTCTCAAATGAAAAGCTCTCGGCTGTACTTCAAAACATTTAATTATGACTGTTGAGTAAAGAGTATCTGAGTAACCAGGAGAAAGTTATTACTCAACGCACACTCTTAAAAATTAACATTCGTATTAGAGCTACTGGCTAACAGCCTGATACTTTTTTAAGCACCACAAAACCTTTATTCTCTTGTTTTCAGAATATCTATATTCTGGTGTTTTAAAGAGCCCAGAAGCCAAAACACTGATCTGAAGAACCTATATTGAAACATTGAGAACGTTTTAATCTCTGAAGAGGTTTGTGCTGATCCTAACCTACTACAGAAAAGCCATTGAAGAAATTTTATTTTTAAGATTTGTTGCACAATAATTCACAGGCAATACTTATATGCAACAAATAGGAGACAAAAGAGAAAAAGTTTGCGTACTCAGTCATATTTTTCATCTGATTTTATTTTATACGAGTGAGACAAAACATAAAGTGTGTGTGTGTTTTATCTTACCTTACATCCAAATCTCATTTTAAGATCAGTCATGACGAAATCACTGTTTATTTCATTTCAACTAAAGACTGCTATGTTGCTTAGAAGATGATTTACCTCAGGAATATGTCTGATCTGAAGATTATCTTTATCAAAAAGCAAGCAACAAAATTTACTGAAATGTTTTCAATGACACTGAACAACATTTTTCTACTTACTTTTAAGAATTACAATTACAATTCTTTAACATTATTGCAGGTTTTACACTGAGTCTATTTCCCTGTTGTTCAAATTAACCGTATAAACTTAAACCTTACAGTTCTTATCAAAACTTCAAGTCACATTTTTATGACATTTAAGCTTAATTAACTGTCTATACTTAACCTATAAATAATATTTAAAGTGTTTCTGGATCATATATACTACATTTCAGCTTCATGCCCACATGTTGCTCATATAACGTGAAGAATTCACATTTTCTGTTTGCTAAAGAAAACTTGTCTAATGTCTATTTGGCTACCTGCACTGTAAAAAATGATATGATGAAAAAGCCATGACAACTTATGTTTTTAAGTTACTTTAACTCATAAAAATAATTTAAGCAATTTGAACTTTTTTTTATAAGTTATACTAGATTCAACTTGATTTTTTAAGTCAGTTTAATGTTACTGAAATTCAAAAAGCCCAATTTAGTTCAGTGAACTTAACATTTTAAGTTGTAGCTTTTTGGCACTAACCGGCCAAATCTCGGAATATGGATTCATGCGTAGAAAATTAATGTTAAAAATTTTGAACTTAAGTTGAAACAGCAAATATTGTAAAGTCAAATGAACTTCAATAAAACAATTCAGCACTAGGCAAGATTTAAATTAGTGAGTTGAAATTACTTGTACTTTTAAGTTGATTTAACTTAAAATTTTAAGGCAGCAACAAAACTTACATTTTTAAGTTGAAAGGGGTGAATGGGGAGGTTTTGATGTGTGAGAAAGCAGATAAAGGCGGGTTTAGTGCATGCATATATGTTTTCTCTTGCTCTTGGCTGCCAAGTATTTTTTTATAGAGTTCTCCAGAGGGACTCAATGCGGCAACTATTCCCCGTGCTCGAGGTATAACCGCTTATGCTTTTGGCAAGGTGTATTTTCCCTGGCCTCAGTGCCCCCAAACGCAAGTACTTTGTGGTTAGGATGCTATTTATAGGATGCCTAGCATTTTGACAGCTTTGTACAAAAATAGACTACAGATGATGGCTTATTATTGTTATTATTATTAATGCTGTAATATGTAGTTGGCATTTGAATGAGAATGAAGATTGCAAAAGTTTAAGATAGCATTTTCAAAGATAAAATCTGATTTATTAGGCTTACATAGACAAATAAACCATGTTTGTCTTCGTAATAGAACAGTAGGCTGAAATCAGTCGTGGTGGTTTCATTTGGGGTCGTTTTACGTCAGCACAATCACAGCAACAGTTCATCATAAGTTCATGTGTGTTTAATAACATGGTATATATGCAGAGGGAAACCACAAACATCTTTCTATACTGGTAAATGTTATGTGTAATTGTTTTTATCTTGCAAGTTTGCTGGATTGACAGACAAGTGCTTGACTGGGTCACTCAGAATCTCTGTTCACCAACAGAGGGAGAAAGTGAGCAACAATAACTGATGCTGTAGTCAAGGCTGGCCTTGGCTGGTTTCTGAATTGACTTCTGGGTTTCAGTGTTAAATTAAAAATTTTTAATCATGCAGCCACAGCTCAATGTAGAGCATTTCTCTTTCAAACCTTGCTATTCAAAACGTTTCAGGCTTCAGGCTGCATTTTTTGGCTTGAAACTATGATTTTATTATTATTATTATTATTTAAAGCAAATTTTAGGTAGAATTGTTTTTTTTTGTTGGTATTCTATATAACTCATTAAAATGATAATGATTGAAATGATTAAAACATTTACAAATAATGTTTAATTATGTTTAACAATGTAAAAATGATTATTGGTATGATTTTTTTAATGTATTTTCGAAGGAAGTCTCTTATGCTCACCAGGGCTACATTTATTTGAACAAAAATACAGTAAAACAGTAATATTGTGAAAATTATTTAAATTTAAATTAAGAGTTTTCTCATTTAATATATTTTAAAATGTAATTTATTCCTGGGATGCAAAAGCTGAATTTTCAGCATCATTACTCCAGTCTTCAGTGTCACATGATCCTTCAGAAACCATTCTAATATGCTGCTTTGCTGCTCAAGAAACATTTCTGATTATTATCAGTGGCATTAGTGGCCTTTTATTGTGGCCAGCCTAAGGCACACCTGTGCAATAATCATGCTGTCTAATCAGCATCTTGATATGCCACACCTGTGAGGTGGATGGATTATCTCGACAAAGGAGAAGTGCTCACTAACACAGATTTAGACAGATTTGTGAACAATATTTGAGAGAAATAGGCCTTTTGTGTACATAGAAAAAGTCTTAGATCTTTGAGTTCAGCTCATGAAAAATGGGGGCAAAAACAAAAGTGTTGCGTTTATAATTTTGTTCAGTGTATATACATACGAAAAATTATTATTAAGGCAATTCTATGGTAATTTTTGAAGCAGTAATTCTCAACTGGTAGGTTGTGAGCTAAATAAAAAAATACAAAATAAATAAAAAATAAATATATGAAAATAGCCAAGGAAATAGACTTATAATTTTTTGGAAAAAAGGATATCTGTCATTAACAAAGCTGAAAAAATATAATAAATATTAATCATATACATATATTTCTGTCAGGACCACTATCGTCAAAGATGATTGACGGGATCAGCTGAGAGTCAGCTGATGCGAGCTTGACTAACGTGACCTGCCAGAACTAACGCTACGCTAGATATGTTTTTTTTTTTTTTGAAGTGTTCAGTTTCTTTGAGGATAAGGATTGGTTTGTGCCATCCACAATGTATTTATATTAAAAAGATTAATCATGTATAATATATTAATAATTTATATTCATGTGTCAATGATATTTGCTGTTGTGTAATTGCATTGTGCTATTTATTTGTTTGTTTGTTCGTTCTTTTGTTCATTGGTTCATTCATTTGCGGTGAGGATAGGGATTGGTTTGGGCCAACTGTATTGCGTTGGTTTAGTACATTGTTGATCGTTAATGTGAACCTAAACCCTAAAGCAGTATATGTCAAAGCAACATTATACAGTATACATTATACAATATAATATTACACCTGATGTCATCAGTAAACCATTGTTCTTTGCTAAAATTAATTTATCTCCATTTGTTTATTTATTTGAAATAGAAGCTTCAAGTTTGAAATTAAAATGAACATGGAAAGAGTTATGGGGGCTGTTGTGTTTTTACTGTTCACTTTGCAAAGATCCAGGAAATGACATCAGTATCTGTGGCCCATCTGCTGAGGCTGTGTGGAGTTCAAGAGAGGACAGTCAAGCCCAAATTAAAATCAGATCTAAGGGTGCTGATCAGATCTGCTTTCTTTGTCAGGAATACATATATTGTTGTCTTTTCAGACCAAAGCACGCTGGCTAGAATTAGGCCATTGGTGTTGAAGTTAGTCAGAAGTGAGCAGAGAGGTGCAGAGGTTAGGCAACAGAAGGTTGATGTGATCATCCCTGTCTGTGATCAATTAAATCCAGAATGAATGACTCCTGGGAAAGGGGAAGAAAGGGGCTTAGTCATGAAAAGGCGTTCCTGAGCGGTCCCGCCCTCCATGGCAACATGGATTGGCACATATATCTGATCACAATGGCATTCCAAACCCAAACAGATTTTATACAGCTTGTGCTCGTAGAGCCATTGCCAAGGAAACGGCTTTCCAATGGCATGTTAATGGTGGTGCGCCGAACCCCTTTAACATTTACACTGAGCGTTGGGTACCATAAACATTTCCCCTTCGTGTTGTGTTGACTGTGAGTTATGGCAGTATTATGGTTACGGGTCTTTTCCGGTCTCCTGCCATCACACCTGCTATCGCAAGGATTAGACTGGATTTAAAAAAGCAATTTAGCCAATGAAAATAACTGTCAGAAAACATTTAGATTAAGATTTAGTCAGTCAGTCAGTAAGTCAACAGTTTTAGAAGTGTTGCAAGATGCTTTCAATCTTATTACTAATCATTTCACTCATTATTATGCAGCTCTCTGGAATACTTGATTCTGATTGGTCAATCTTAGCACTCTAAGTTTTGAAATATTATTGGAGAATGTTTTACAAGAAAATACTTTTTCAGTCTTTCAACTGCAAAATGTCACATTTAAATTCTGACTGAAAATTGTTTCTGCATCAATGCACAGTCAAATATTTTTCATAAAGTGTCTAGTATCACTCCATGCTCCTTTTCTTCTCAAATATTAGAATAATTTTATCTATAATCAATGTGCTATATTTACTTATTTGCCAGCTAACATCTCTCTCTGTCTCTCTCTCTCTCTGTGTGTGTGTGTGTGTGTGTGTTTGCTTCTAGCATCAATCCTGGCAACTTTTCCCCTTGGAATTCCTGATGAGCACAGCACGGATGACATTCGAGTGAAAGTGTTTACAGGTTCCTATATCTCAGATCACAACAGGTTAAGTTTGTTCTCCTTTCCCCTCTGCCTTCAAACATAAAATCAGATCCTCAGTCAATACTGCACAAATATTGGCCAGACTGTTTGTATTACTGGGATACTGGTCTCCAAAACTCACATTGTTCAAATGACCACAACAAACCAACTAGAAGAATACAGAACATATCCACATAATAGAAAAATTACAAATAAGCTCACAAAGGCTGCATTTATTTGAGAGAAAAAAAAATGGTAACACTACTTGAAGGGGTGTGCATAAGACTGACATGGCACCTTAAAAATCGACGCGTTTCAGAAAGGCGGGGCATAGAGGAGAAACATTAATGTACATTATGTGGAAAATAATGTGTTTTTTGAACCTTAAACCGCATTAACACATTGCATTACACCAAATACACAACATAATGTTCTTTTTAGCAACGTCATATGACCTCTTTAAAAAAATATCCGTGCCTAACAACAACGCTCTTCTACATTCACTGTAACCACAGCTACTTGAGGCTTTATTATTCCTGTCGCAAAGCTTCATTTTCAGCATCATTACTCCAGTCTTCAGTGTCACATGATATGTTGATATACTGCTCAAGAAACATTTGTATTATCATCAATGTAGGAAACAGTTGTGCTGCCTCGTATTTTTGTGGAAAACATTTTCAAAATGTTCAAACGAACAGTATTTATTTAAAGGGGTCATATGATGTTGCTAAGAAGAACATTATTTTGTGTATTTGGTGTAATGAAATGTGTTTATGCGGTTTAAGGTTCAAAAAACACATA
>NW_015548227.1:1050879-1051005 GCF_001515605.1 Sinocyclocheilus anshuiensis | reverse complement strand
TGTCCGGCCGGAGCGACGAGACAAAAACATTAAAACCCATTATAAACGTGTTGCATGTTGCATCCAGTGGGGACATAATTACGGATTATAATGATTTATACTGTCTTTTTACGCATCATCGCGCCG
>NW_015548227.1:1046761-1050778 GCF_001515605.1 Sinocyclocheilus anshuiensis | reverse complement strand
AAGTGTTCTGGAACAGTGTTGTAAATGCAACTTAACCACTGATTTCTAGTCGTGTCCTCTTTTGGAAGGCCAAAAACACACAGCGTCACACACAGCGGCCTTGAGTGAGCGGAGGCCGGTGGGCTAGAGTGAGCGGCGCCCAGCTTGAGTGAGCGGCGGCCGGCGGCCTAGAGTCAGCGGAGGCCGGTGGGCTAGATAGAGCGGCACCCAGCTTGAGTGAGCGGAGGCCGGCTAGAGTGAGCGGAGGCGGGTGGGCTTTCAACCACAGCGCGAAGTTGATGTATTTCCTCAGCGACCAGCACAGATCAGCTCCAGGCATGACGAAGCGGATATCGTCCTCTTTTGGAAGGCCAAACAAAGTAGTTTCGCTTTCACAAAGAAACACACAGCGCCTTCACGACATGGCGGCGGCAGCAGCAACAATACTACAGCGAGAATAAAAGTTACGCCTTCTTTATTTGCGTGAACATTTGGGCGGCGTTATGCAAATCTTCCCTCATCGTGACGTAGACATGTGGGGGCGTGTTAGAACAAGCCGTTTTAGGTAGGCGTGGTTGACTCTTAACTTTTATAAAGAATATCTCTTTGGATTTGAGACTTTAGTCTTTGCAACTTTACAGATTTTCTTTATGCACCAAGAGCTTGTAACACTCCAAAGAGAAAGGAAAAATTGAAATCGCATCATATGACCCCTTTAAAATGGAAATCTTTTGTAACATTATAAATGTGTTTACTTTTGATAAATTTGATAAGTATTCATTTAGGCTATCTTTCTTTCTTTCTCTCTTTCTTTCTCTCTTTCTTTCTTTCTTTTTTAATTAACATACTAAACCCAAACATTTGAAGGGTATATATTATTAAATGTTTATTATATGTACATTTTTCTCTTAAGATATTCCAGTAAACACAAACGAAGCATAACTGATAATTACATGACATATGAAAGAGATGAAAAAATCCCTTTGGATTATGCTCAGCAAAAGAACCATTTCAGCTATATAGGACTCTTGAGTAGGTTAGATCGTTCTTCTGAGTATATTTTGATGTTACATTATATGTTATTCAGATCAATTTAGTACCTGTAGACAGGTGTTTATCTACAGATCTGGAGAATAATACATTCTTTGTGGTTTTCCAATGGCATCTTTTTGGTTCTAATTTTAATCTACATTTTTTGGTTCTAAATAATCTATTGTTACCACCATAGACACTGAGATGGACACGTCCTCATTGATATTAAGATAAGTGATTGATTACTCTTAAAAATATGAATAATGAGTACTCATGATTGATGAGTACTCATAATGAATGCCTCAGTAATGAGGCAGCTACATATGATAGATAGGACATAACAAGAAAGGCTATTAATCTTTCATTGCGCAAAAGTATTATAACACGAAAGGCTCCTATACGGAGCAGCACAAAGCACTTTATGCACATCCCGTGCTCAAAATGATGCGCTTGAAGCAACATGGAGTCACAGCGTGCAGCGCTCCACATAGAAAAGTTCAAAGCACAAAGGGAAGAGATATTGATGCGCGTAGTGTATTATATCTGTGCGATAGTTTATTGAGCCTTTTATTTGAACAGCTTTAAATTTCAGTTACTGTGCGCGTGAAGAAAGGTAGAAAGTAACATGATTTAGAAACAGCACTAAACTCCAGCAAGGTAAAGTCCTTTTATGCAAAACCATTGGTCTTTATATACAGATCAAGTATAATAATCATCTTGGAGAGAGTTTCATCGTCTTGACTGTCGTAACCAATCACAACACACAGCAGAGAGAAGAGTTTATGTGAACTTGAATTTAACAACTTAAATATTCATCTGTACCTCACATTAAACTTAGGAAAGGCTGCAGAACACTTGAAATATAGTGCACAAAAAGTGTTTTTGTGGGGCCTATTGTGGGGCTTAATAATAACACAGAATAGTTTACTCACAATATAAGATTTGGATCAGTCTTGTCTGAGTCTGACCGATACCCGATCCGGCAGAAAATGGCAGTATCGGAGCAATACCGATACTGAGTACTGGATTGGTGCATCCCTACTCTAAAGAACCTTTTGTGGATCTCTATGGTCTCTATGGATGTTAAAGGTTCCTCATAGAGCCATCAATACCAATAAAGAACCTTTATTTTTAAGAGTGATCAGTAGGGATTTGTGGTTTTTCAATGGCAGATTCTTTAGTTCTAATTCAATTTCTGTCTTTTAGTACTTTACTGCTAAATGTGCATAAACATAGCATATACAAGGACTTTCTGTTGCATATGAACCTGTAGCATTATAGTACATGTGCGAACGCTGGTGAGAGTGAAATAGAGATAACGAAAGAGGGGGATGCGACCTCTAAACTCGGGTTAGGGCATCCAGGGGTCAGTAGTCCTAGAGAGATTGTAGGAGATGAGCGGTGAACTGGGTTATTCAGTAACTCTCTCTCGCACAGCAGGGTTTTGGACCAGCGCAGGATTAAATCAACACATAGAAGATCTTATTTCATAAAGCCGCTCTCGCAATAGTCCATTCACATAATTTGGTTTTGTTCTTTTTATCGATCTTCTTCCTTTGAAACTCTCATCCTCTCTTTCACATGCAAAACACATGCATTTCACTAGTCGTGTTTTCCCATTATCTGTTTATATGCGCTCTGTCCTGTCAGGATGTTTTCCGTATTGACTTTCTGGTTAAGGCAGAAATCAGCAGGACGGGTGATGTAGAGTAAATGTTAGTCTACAGTCAGCCTCAGTGTCAGGGTCAGGGATAGCAGTGTTTAAGCAGAGCCGTCCGTCACAGCCTCGCTGGACCTGTTACCAGAGACCAGACTCTCAAACGCTGGAATGCTAATGGCGTAAAATGATAACTATAATCTGACAGTTGCGTATGAGCATTGTGACAGCCACAACAATGAGCCGCGAGCACATGTAGACATTACGAATTGTGTTTAAATATTATGTCCCGTATGCTTGAACAGTATTTTTTTATGCAGATTAACATTTTATTGCTCTTTCATTGCTTAGGAGACTCAATGGGGTATGTTTTATTGAAGAATGTACATTATCTCAGATGTTTCTTTTACAATTTCTGCTTTAAATAGATGCAAATAAGTCGATTGTTAACATGCAGTAAGAGTATAGAGCTGTGAAATGAATGCTGATAGTAGATCAGATCATTTAGTCATGGAAGAAAATGAGAAATGTTTGAGTTCATATTGAGATTTTTGTCATTTGAATGTGAGGATACTGTTTTCTCCATTGGATTTAATCTCATTGCTGTCTAGTAGAAACAAATATAAAGAAATAGGTCATTTCTTTTAATAATGAATATTAATTATATATACACTACTACCATTCAAAAGTTTGAGGTCGGTAAGATTTGTTCATGTTTTTGAAAGAAGTCTCTTATGCTCACCAAGGCTGCATTTATTTGATCACAGATATTATTGCAATTTAAAATAACTCTTTTTTTATTATTTTAATCTAATTAAAATTAATTAATTCCTGTGATAGTAAAGCTGAATTTTCATCAGCCATTATAGAAATCAATATTTTTGTGGAAAGTGTGACACATTTTTTCTCAGGATTCTTTGAAGAATAGAAAGTTAAAAAAGCAGCATTTATTTGAAATAGAAGTCATTTGTATTAATTGAAAAGACTGTCAATTTTGATCAGTTTAATGCATCAAATTTTTCTTTGACTTCAAACTTTTGAAATGTAAGAAACAAAATTACATTTTTTATTATATTTAAAATGCTTCATTTGTGATTTTTCTGTCACATAGGATGAACTATTATCACCATAGGCTGTGACATTGACTGTTTTAAATGCACAACATAATTTATTATTATTCAAAATGCCATTGGGAGACACTGAGTTGCCAGAAAACGTCTCAGGTTACCTATGTAACCATGGTTCCCTGAGTAGGGAACGAGACACTGCGTCCTCTAGGGGTCGCTATGGGGGGCACGCCTTGTCGTGACCCGTGTCTGAAGCATACATTGAAAAAACACCAACAACAC
>NW_015548227.1:1044894-1045379 GCF_001515605.1 Sinocyclocheilus anshuiensis | reverse complement strand
AGAGGACGCAGTGTCTCGTGCTCTACTCAGGGAACCATGGTTACATATGTAACCTGAGACATTCCCTTTCATGGGAACTTCGAACTGCGTCCTCAAGGTGTCGCTATGGGGAATGGTATACCCACGCCACCGTGCTGAGGGGAGTGCATCTCAACGGAGGTACCAAAAAGTTCAGAGGGCGAAACCGGGGCATCGGGAAAAAGGCCCTTTTCTTTCCTCCCGATGTCTGCCAGGTTCACCCACAGATGCCTTTCCGTCACTACCATAGCCGCCATGGATCTGCCCATAGCAGAGGTGGCCTGCTTAGTAGCACGGAGAGAGAGATCCGTGTGCGGCGCACTCAGCTACCTCATCAGGAGAAAGGCCCTAGCCTTTATCCAGGTCTTTCAGCAGGTCAGCCTGATATGCTTGGAGCATCACCATCATGTGCAATGAAGCGACAGCCCGACCTGCTGCTGCTGCGTATGCCCTGGCATCCGAGCGAG
>NW_015548227.1:1043515-1044861 GCF_001515605.1 Sinocyclocheilus anshuiensis | reverse complement strand
GGAAGAAAGGAAAGCTCACCTGAGCTGGAGGGTTATGGCCAGAAAAATAACGTTCATCGAGATACTTCGTGACGTCCCTTTCTTCACCCGCTTCACGGCAAGTAAAGCCTCGCCGTGGCGCGATCCATAACTTCCAAGAGCTCATCATACGCAGGGCAGGAGGATTGGGAAGACTCAGCCTCAGCTTCTTCGCACTCCTCAGACATTTCCTGCTCTTCTTGGGCTGAACTCAGCAGAGCACTGGTCCCTGGATCAGAAGATGTTAAAGAAATAACATCATCAGTGGCTCATTCTCATCCACAGCCGACGAGCGCGAGAGGGAAAGCCCCTCTTTGAACTCATTGGCCAGGTCCACCTGCGATCCCCACGAGCTCATTCTCCTCTGTGCCTCAGCAGCGGCGGGTCCTGAACCTCGGGAATCAGATTGCTGCCCCTCTTTACTCTAAAAAAGAGACAAACGAGAACGGAGAACGAGAACTTTTTCATTGAAAAACGCTCGCAGTGCACACAGATTGCCCCCTCGAGGACATCGCGTGCGTGCTCTTCGCCCAAACAAACAACGCATAGATCGTGTGTGTCATCGGGTGTCAGATAGCGATGACACGGATGCACACATCTTTTAAACGCTTTGCTAGTGCTCGCCATAATGAATGAAAGAGATCGCTCCTTACCACGGAAATGCACGCTTCAAACAAAACAGTCAGTGAAGACGAAGAAGAGGATGATGTGTTCTCCCGGCGCCTATTTATACTATAGTCGCACCAGTAGTGACATCATGGCTGTTGCCGGCCAACGGGTTGTTGGTGTTTTTTCAATGTATGCTTCAGACACGGGTCACGACGAGGCGTTCCCCATAGCGACCCCTAGAGGACGCAGTTCGAAGTTCCCATGAAAGGGAACCAGACATGATGATAAAGCAGATTTCAAATGCTTACGTTGTTCTCTATTTTAGTGGTTCTCAACTGGTGGGCCGTTCAGTCAAATTCAAGTAATCATATATTGCATAATTAGGACAGAAAATAAATAAATAAGTTGATCAACTTTGTTGTTGACATTAAAGATTCCACAAATTCACAGAAGCTACTTAAATTACTGTACTGTAGGTCAGTTCCAACATTGACAGGTTGGTAGGTACTACACAAGGTAAAGGGATTTTTGACCCAGACTGCATTAAATATGGGTTACATTAAGCCCTTGATCAGTATTTAATGTAAAGTCTGGTTCCTCAAACAAAACCAGTTGAGAACCACTGGTGTAGTTTCTTGAGCTGGTGCGATGTGTTGAGACTTTGAGATGTGTTGAGTGTGACCTGCAGTTTTGGGGGTTTTAAGAGCTTCTGTAGATGC
>NW_015548227.1:1035955-1042959 GCF_001515605.1 Sinocyclocheilus anshuiensis | reverse complement strand
GGGGGGGGGGGGGGGCGGGTTGTATTAGTCCCTCAAATGAACAGCTGAGTTATCTTATTTAGTCTGTATAAAGGCTACCCAACTGTCATAACAAAGGAGCAGGACAGCAGGGCCCCACGACAGACAATGGGGAGTCAGTGGCTCCAAAGAGCATCCCTAACACAGAGCTCCCCTGAAAAGAGACGCCAGTTGAATGGGATTGAGAGATGCCCATAACAAAGCTGGAACCCTACTCAATTGAGGGCATCAGTCAGTGCTCTCACACGGCCTTTTGCACACTGAGCGCTTTGTAGAAATTAAATTTACACGTGTAATAAAATAGATCTAGAAACACCATAGATGATTGTGCAAAATTTATAAATATTGTATTTGTTTTATCACTTCAGGTAAAATCAAGGGCTTTCTTTTTGGACATTACCTTTGCAGCTCGGTCTTAGAGATGATCCAGCAACCAAAATGTATTTGAGTGAATCATTGCTGTATTTGAAAAAATTTACTGCAGTGCTTTAAACAAACTTCTGTTTAAACCATCATAAACTACTTGCTCACTGCAAACACACTGACAACCAACCCAACAGCTTCAGTCTCAAATATTTTACAACTTACCCAAGAGCTTTAGTCTAGAGCTAAAAAAAAGAGCTTTTTAGCTCAGTATTTCACATTCTACTAAATTTTATTTCAATCAAGGAATCTTTTCCGCTCACGTTAAAGGCCAAAAATAGAATGATTAACAGGTTGCTCTATGTTTGGCTTTTTGAATGGATTTGTGACATAACTTACCACATAACTGACCTTTAAAATATCTTTAAAATTCAACTAAATTTATTCTTTATGTCATAAGAAAATATGACATGAAGAATAAACTAAATTAACATATATTTTTATTATTTGTTTATTTATTATTTTAATTTGTATATATTTATATTTATTTATTTTTGAATTAATACTAACTCAGAAGAGTCCATTCCAAGGTCTCAATGAAAATCTGGTCTCTAGATATGGTTCGGGTCCTTCCTTTAATGTAAGTCTGTGGGATTTATTTATTTTATTTTTTGCCCCTTTTTATTGTAATAGTACACCTCTCTTCTACAAGACATATGATTTGAGTTGAATGTATGTAGCAAAAACTGTGCAGGAGATAGGGGTGTGCAATATTGACATAAAATATCAAACGATTCATTTAAAACGGCTGATTCATTTAGAAATGAAGCAAGCGACTGTCTTTATGAATGGATCATTGAATCGCTGACTCAAATGAGTTGTTCAAAAACAGATTCATTCATTAGAGAAACGCTGCAGTGTTAAATTCACAATTGTTTTGATCCAACTTTGTTTGGAACTATTTCCATTGCCAATATTATATCTAAAATGTAACTTGTAAAATATTAACTTGTTTTTTTTTAACCGTTAAAATCACATTCACAATTGCAATTGCACTCACACACTAATATTCGGGAAAACATCACTCTTGCTCTTGAGATATTACTAAACTACCCAGATAGCACACGTACGTCTGCAAGATGTCTGTTAAGGGGGTCATATGATGCGATTTCAAGTTTTCCTTTCTCTTTGGAGTGTTACCAGCTGTTCGTGAATAGATAAATCCCTAAAGTTGCAAAGACTAAAGTCTCAAACCCAAAGAGATATTCTTTATAAAAGTTAAGACTCGTCCACGCCCTCCTAAAACGCCTCGTTTAAACACGCCCCCACATGTCTACTGGATGTGGATGTGGGAAGATTGGCATAACACCGCCCAAATGTTGACGCAAAGAAAGAAGGCGTAACTTTATTGTTGCTGCCACTGCCGCCGCCATGTTGTAAACACATTTTATTACACCAAATACACAAAATAATGTTCTTTTTAGCAACATCATATGACCCCTTTAAAGATCGCTTCATCTGGAAAGCATCTGCTGTGTACAAACATCTGATTCAGATGTCAGTTTTACATACATTCTAAATCATAAACATCTTAAAGACATCTTCTAAACGTCTATTTGACATCTGATGGGAAACGTCCTATAGACATATTGCAGATGTGCAAACACTCTAAAAATACATCTTGCAGATGTCAAATAGACGTCTCTGTGATGTACGTGTTCTATCAGGGTATATCATATCATATCTTATAAAAAACAAAAACCCATACAAAGATATTTTTTGCTTATTATATGGACATTTTAACTGCATTCTAATAGGCTTAATCACGCAGTGAATTCTTTTGGACTCTCAAGATGTGTTTTTGTTTGTTTTTTTGCAAAGTGAGTGACATACTTGATAATGTCTGCGCACACTTCATTAAAACAACAATTACAATATTATCGTAGACGACAAATATCACACAGCCCTAGTGGGAGATGTTTAATACTTAGCTTTAGCAAGCACTACTAATTATTGAACTATTTAAATCAATAGTGCGGTAATATGCGCCCTCCAGAAGCTTGCGTTCTGCAAGTGAACGGCGCCTTGTGGTGCCATCCCAAAGAGGCCCAAAATCACTCTCACGGACCTTTTCCTGGACTGTGCCCGGCTGGTGGAATGACCTCCCGATCTCAATTCGAACAGCTGAGTCTTTAGCCATTTTCAAAAAACATCTAAAGACACATCTTTTTCGCCAGCACCTGACCAACTAATACTAGCACTTACCTATTCTATTATGTTCTATTGCATTCTATTATTAAATAATAATAATAATTAAAAAAAAACCTAGGTACGTGTACTGTGCTAGACTAACTGAGACTTGTCATGGCACTTGTATACTGTTGTTCTCTCACTGGTCTGATTGCTTCTATTGTTCTCATTTGTAAGCCGCTTTGGATAAAAGCGTCTGCTAAATGATTAAATGTAAATGTAAATGTAATATTACCTAACTTACCTAACTTTCACGATGAAAAAAACATCTATAACACATCTAAACTTTTTCCTGTGTTGCCGTCGATTGACGAGACGTTCTGGGTGGGAACTTAAGAGAAATGTGTAACAGAGAACAATATTGCTTTTCAGACTGGATGTCAGCAAAATGCTGTCAAGCAGATGTTCACACACATTGTCAAATTAATGATTAAGACAAGCTTTGTGCTGAGACTGGGTTTTATTCAGTGTTTGTGATGTCGTGAGGGCCAGAAGTGGCCAGCGGTAGACTCCCTTTGCTTTCAACCCTCTCCCAGGTCTCTGTTCCCCTCATATTCAATGCCATCAGCCTCACAGTATATCATTCACTTTGAGTTCACTAATTAACACGTTCGTGACCTATGTTTTCTGGTTCCCGACTCTCCTGTACACAGTGTAAAAATGTTCTAAAAGCATGTTACTTGCTTAATTTCACCATACAAGTCACCATATGGATATTGTGAAAATCTATATTAGACTTAACAATACATGTAATTGTACTGTGCATTTAGATGGAAGTAAAATTTGTCACCTTATAAGTTATGGTAATAAATACTACTACAGATGTTCCTAGTCCCTGCTTGACACATCATTTGTTCGTATTATATTTCAGTATTTATTTATTTATTTTATACGAAAGATTCTCAAAGAGACTTACTTATGTCTTACTTGTATGTATGTATGTATGCAATTACACTTATATTTGTATTATTTTTTTATTTATTTGTTTAATTATTCTTTAAAAATGTTTCTTTAATCACATGAACATGGTATGGATTTTATGTAGTTTAGTACATTTTTGTTTTATTTGAGCAGTTATGCAATTGATTTATACTTGTATATTTTTTACTTTAAATTTGTATTATATTTTATTCATTTATTTATTTACATTTTAGTTTCATTTTTATATGTATGTATTCATTTATTTATTTTTTATTTATCTACATTTTAGTTTCTTTTTATCGTATGTATGCATTTATTTATTTATTATTATTTTTTTTTTCTCTAAAAAAGTTTCTTTAATCACATGTACATGGTGTGGATTTTATGCAGTTTAGTCAATTTTTGTTGTGTTTTAGCAGTCATGCTATTACTATCTGCAATGTTTTGTTAATTATGAGTAATTTTTAAGTTCAAATAATATTCAAGTAATTTGGGTACAGTAGGCTTGTATAAGAACATTAAATCATATAGTTATACATATATTTATGAAGTATAAAATATGCAGGAACCAAGTTGGATGGCTTCAATGGCTTCAGTTTCTCTGTATTTAAATATTGCTGTATTTTTTACAGTGAATTTCTGGCACAGCTGGCAGTTTTCCTGTAAATTTAAACTGTGCAGGTTTCAGATGCACAGCTTGTACAGTAATTTAGACGTAGCTTTGGTCGCTATGTGTATGCAAGTCCATTTTGAATTATGACATGATAAAGAGAGTTATTGTTACTTCTGTAAACATAATATAAGCCCTCTGAAAAGCAAGAACATCCATTAATTACACACCGAGCTTAGAGCGATCAGGGAGGGAACAGGTGCTGATTGTGTCTGAGCGAGCGCTTCGTGCCCACAGCACCCCCTATTATATCCCCTTACCCAATGATCCGAGAAACACACAACTGTATTACTGAGAGAACAGGCCCCAGCTGCATGTCACACCTCATAACGCCTCAACGCTGCAGCACTAGAAAGTTTTAGGAGGATCGGCATCAGCGGAAAGCTTTTCTAGGAATTCAAGGAGTCATATTTTATCACGGTTGCTGTAATGGACTATTTGAAGTGTATGATTCAGCATTAGCTCATGAGTAATGTGACAAGAATCCAAGTTAATGAGATCAATCAATCTATTAGGATTATCGCTGGTCTTCACATGAAAAGAACGGCTCATAAAATGAGAGAATTTATGAAATAAGAGCTTTAGCTGAAACATGCCTGTAGCAAGAACCTGAATGTCTCAGTGGAGGAACAGATATTGTGCTAGTATGAGAACGTAAAAAATGGGATTAGTTTGCTTGAACCCTGCTTAAAAGACCATCAATTTTCATGCTGATACTTGATGATTTATGCTCATTATTAGTGCTAGTATGGTTATTGTCTAGATCAGGGGTGTCAAACTCAATTCGTGGAGGACCGGAGCCCTGCAGAGTTTAGATTCAGCCCTAATTAAACACACCTGATCCGACTAATCAAGTCCTTCAGGCTTATTTGAAAACTACATTACCATCAACTATACGTTGCATCCATCGATTCCGCCATGTTTCTCATTGACACACCCCCAACTCAGAAACTCGGGGCTTAAAGAAAATTTCAAGTTTCCCACTCGTAATAATGACTTTGTGGTGGCGTTCATGTGCGTTCAACTCGTAAATACGATCTATCCGACATGACTTGAACGCACCATTAGAGCAGGTTTGGAACACAACTCTTCAGGTCTCCGGCCCTCCAAGAATTGAGTTTGACACCCCTGCTCTAGATGGTGGAAAAATGGCTAGATGGTGAAGGTTGTCAACAAGTTTTGGAACTTTTGTTGGTTAAGCTCGTTAAGAAGCCTGGTGTGGACATCAGCATGTGTTTGGGGTGCTTAGTAGCATGTTAAGATATTTGTGAGCACTGTGAAATAATTACAAAATCTGCATATGGTCACTAGTTTCTTCCGTTTTTTTTCCGGTTTTGACTAGTATAAAGCTGCAGTTTATGCTACAAGTCAAAGACAAGACTAAAAGCATCCCATAATGGGGACCAGCATCCGAAACACAACATATGCTGGTTTTGTATGTTCTGAAAAGCATCTGGCCTTATTATGCTCATGCTTTTTTTAACCCACAGGTTTTGAATTGAATAACCCTTTAGTTCACCTCACTGCAACTGAATGAGATTTACTGCCATTTTCACACACCTGTGGACATACAATCACACAAATCTGGGAATTTGATGAATGGCATTTGCTATTAGTAAACAAGCGGTTTTTACCGCATACTACCAAAGATTTATGTGCTGTATTTTCATATATATTCTTAATCTATTTCAAAATAGACCAGATTGGACAAAAATATATTGCTAATTAAAATGTATTTACACAAATATAAGAGAACTGTCCATCCATATACTGTATGTCCATCAAACATTTTATTAATTTGTTGGCCTGCAGATGACTGTCTGTCTAGAAAAGGCTGAATTGAATTAGATTTTTTTTTCATAAATCATCCATTTAGTTTATCCATGAACAAACTTTTTTTTTTTTTAAGAAAAAATGTTCTTGAAGTACAGCTGTGGTGTTGTCAGCACTGTTGAAATTCACATAAACAGAATCTGGCATCTTATAGTTATTTTCCAGTTATATTAGGAATATTCAAGGCTATCCACCCCATTTGTTCATGCAGTATATAGGCCCAATCCCAGTTCTACCCCTTAGCCCTTCCCCTTTCCCCTACCACTCCGTTTCTCACGTTCACGTGAAGGGGTAGGGGTGTCTCGATTCTCTTTTGGTTGGAGGGGGAGGGGTAGGGGTAAGGGGAAGGGCCAGATAGCCCTTTAAACGAAGATTTTTCGGGACCACACTTCAAACGAAGGGGTATGAATTATCTCAGCATAAACTGGCTTCAGCGGCAACATGGCTGCCCGAGCGAACAAAAAGACACATAAATGTAAGCATTTTTGGGCATTAATAAAGATTTTAACGAAAAGTAATCATTTGTTTGATGTTACTTTCAATCGTGAGTTCATATTTACGGTTATGTTACTCAAAGAAATGAAAAATTTTGCAAAAAATCGCTAAAGTTTGCTAATTTCATATCATTACAGACTGCATGATAGTGCCACAACATATTTTCATGTCTGAT
This sequence comes from Sinocyclocheilus anshuiensis, assembly GCF_001515605.1. NCBI lineage: Eukaryota > Metazoa > Chordata > Actinopteri > Cypriniformes > Cyprinidae > Sinocyclocheilus > Sinocyclocheilus anshuiensis. The sequence goes on along the minus strand of NW_015548227.1, from coordinate 1,036,234 downwards.
CAGGGCAATAACCACCATAGACATTGAGGGGGGCTAGTCCCCCCAATAATTATAAATTTCTAAACCCTTTTCTCAAATATTGTCAATTCGAGAGCGAGAGAGAGAGACAGAGAGAGAGCGAGAGAGATTAAAGTTGTGTGTATGCGCGTCTGTGCGTTTCTCTTTTTAGAGTGAGTTTACTTCAAAAACAGCGATTGTATCCTCTTGTTGCTGGAAAATATAATGTAGCGATTCAGTATTTAAACTGTTATTAATAAAAGTCGTGGGGCAGCGTTGACA
>NW_015548227.1:1022399-1035858 GCF_001515605.1 Sinocyclocheilus anshuiensis | reverse complement strand
GGCTAGGCCCCACAATAATTTGAATTCACTAAACTTTCTTCTCAAATATTGCCAATTAGAGAGCGAGAGAGAGAGATGAAAGTTGCGTGTACGCGCTTCTGTGCGTCTCTCTTTACAATGAGTGAGTTTACATCAAAAACAGCGATTTTGTCCTCTCGTTGCTGGAAAATATAATGTAGTGCTTCAGTATTTAAACTGTTATTAATAAAAGTCGTGGGGCAGCGTTGACACGTATCTTTGCTCCTGGATGTGTGAGCTACGCGATCTCTGATATGTGTGTGTGTGTGTGTGTGTGTGTGTGTGTGTGTGTGTGTGTGTGCCAGTAAGCAGCGCATTAATATATAACGTCATAGTAGTGGTGTCCCAATTCTTAGGGTAATATTTTCACCCCTACCCCTTGACACTCTGTTTCAATGGACAAGGGGGAGGGGGAGGGGAGGGGAAGGGGTATAAAATAGAATTGGGATTGGGCCATAATCATTTAGCAGGTGCTTTTATCTACAGTAGCAACCTAGGCCTTAAAGTCAACATGAAATGGCACTTGCAACCCATTTCACTTCCATAATGTAACACATTTCCAAATGAAATCAGATATTCAATGAGAGAAAATACAGGACTTGATTTTATCCATCAGGACTTCATCGGCTTGTGAAATGCCACCAGCACAAACTTTAAAGGAAGCTTTTGACCAGGATGTGGAGGCTGAAGGTCAAGTTCAACCATATTTCAATGTATCCCAGTAGTAAGATATTACATTTTGGTATTACATTCAGATTAATCATGCATAATAAGACCTGAAACACTGTACCTGAGAGTATATGGTCAGTTTTGATTTCACATGGTCTTTAAGTATTTTCCTCAAGGCCACAATGGTGGCCCGTTGTTGCTCAAATCGACTACCTTCTGGTTACCAGCCTTGAGCTAGAGCCATTAGACCAGACCACGCTAGTTTCCAGCAGCCCACAATAGCTTGATCACAGTCTCTGATACATTAGTTCATAGCTCTGGAATTCCCAGTGGAATCGGAGTCCTGTGGAAATGTGACACAACCCAGCACTTCCATTCCCTATTAAAATGCGGCCATGGGACGTGGGTTCAATGCAATTCTTGCGAGTCAGCAATGAGGTTAGAAATACCATCAGGCTTCTGAAACCATATGCACCGCTGTCCCCAAAATAGGTTAGCAGAGGCCTTTTAACAGACCCCATCAGGGGAGGTGGGAGACCTTCGTTCACAGGAAAGATTAAGATACCATCAGAAAGGGGTGCCAAGGGGGATCAGAGAGGAATGGGCCGAAGAATGAGCTCACCGACGGTGAGGCTGTGTGTCTTTGTTCTTGGCCAGATTGGACCCTCTGAAGTGCCACGGAGAGACTTGATTGACATGGATGCAAGCCATTAACGGTTATATGTGTAACAAAACTAGTTATTGATGCTTCTCTGAGAGCTGTCTGCAGAGAGACTGTTCTCTTTTATTCAGTGATAGATTCAGTATTTCATTGATTCATTCAGATTCTGAATAGTTCACAGAACTGTTTGATAATTGCTTTTGTTAGATAGGAATACAGGATCCAGTTACCCAGCTAACAGAGAACATTCTCAGAATTTGACTGATGTTCTGGCAAGGTTCTCTCAAAGTCATGAACAAACGTTCTTCTAGTAACATTAATAGAATGTTTGTCAAAAGTTTTTAGGTCTTCAATAATATTCTCAAAATGTTAGCACAAAATCGTTATTTGTACATTATTTATGGAGCATTTTTTTTCTGAAACGTTTTAGTTGAATGTTCATCTAACATTTTTTTAAATGTTTCTACTTGTTTCAAAACGTTCAGAGAATATTCAAAAGTAACATTTCCATAATGTTTGCAAAATTGTAAAATGGAATGTTCCCTTAACGATGGCGAAACCAGAACAAAAAAAGTTTTAAAAACATTTTTAAAAATGTATGTTTTAAACGGTCGGAGAACATTCAATAGTATCATTCCCATGATGTTTGCAAAAATTAAATAATCCCTTGACATTCACAAAACCAAGTAAAAACGTTTCTAAAATTGTACGTTTTAAATAAAGACATAAAGATTTTCTAACTTAATGGGAACATCAGCAAAATGTCTTTAGAACATATTTTTATTAGCTGGGTAATACTAGTATATTTAAAGGTGTAAGTTCTGCATCACTTGTTACAACAAACTCTAAATAATGACTGTTTCCAAACTGCTTTTCCATCTGCCATTGTTGGAGTCAAATTTGCCCCTGCTGGACAGTGCAGTAACTATATTAAATAGTTCAAATAAATTTATCTCCATTGCCAGCCATTTAAAAATATGCATGTATTCTGACAAAATCAAAATTTTTGCAAGCAACATATAAATCACTATTATTTTATTAAATTACTGTTAGAGCAGTAGAAATTAACACATTAACGCATGTAATGCAGCTTTTCAGTTAATAATTGTTGAATATTTTAATCAACTGACAGCACTAAATATAATTTCAGTTTCATTTTGACAAGGCTTTTCATTTAATTTTTATAATTTTTTGTTATAGAGATATTAGTCACAAGACATTTTCAGCTCAAAAAAATATTCTCGGAACTGAGTGCCCATTAAGGTCCAGGGATGCATGCATCAACCAAGCAAAATGAATGGGAGTGCTTACTGATTGGTATGTTAAAACTCCTTGGTTTGCACAGAGTCACACCCTAAATGGCATTGGTTAAGCTAGAAGTTCACATCAGAATGGAAGAAGGTTTATCTCTGCAGTTTGGAAATGTAATCACATGAAATGTAATCGCTGTTGCAGGCAACATTTGTTTAAATCTGGCATGTGACACTTCCTGATTCTTTTTCACATTCTGTTTCTCCTGTGCAATAAAATTCACATTAAAGCCAAAAAGAAAATCAATTACTCTGTGAAGAATAGATGAAAAAGCTTCACAGATATCCCTTGCAATCAGCAACCTGGGTTTCTGCAGGCCACACCTTAAAGAAGTTCCTTGTGCCCTACATAGATTTTTTTCTCGATCTACACTTTCCTTTGGCTCCAGCATAAAATCTGTTTTCAACGACCGTGCTTAATCTAGTTCTCCAAGATCTCCTGTGATTGAATTAGAGCACGAAAAAAAAACAAAAAAACAGCAGGAACAAAATGAAGACAACAAGCTGTCTTAAAGCCAATGGAGTCCAGTGACAAAAGCCTTGTCATGCTCTGGTGGGGTCTTGCCTCTAATCCCGAGGGTTTTAGAGGCAGCAGACACTGGCTTGTTGTTCTCTGGCGGGGATGGCTAGGTGCTAAGTAACTAGCAGAGCTACTGGCGACAGTTCCGTCCAGGAGAGATGGCCTGCTAATCCTAATCACGCCCGAGAATGCTGTCTGGGTCACATGACGTTTCGCTAGCTGTAATGGAAGGGGTCATAATTGGGATTTATCGCCACAGAAGCAGCCCACAGGAGAGGTGCCAGTCAAAGGGTTCTGGATCCTGGATGTCTGACGGGTATAGTGGAGAAGAATGAGTTATCTGAACACTTATAGACACGAAAGTCACACGGGGAAAGCCACATTGAGCACGTAGAAACATCAGACACTAATTCAATTTAACCTTTCTACGGAGACCCTGAGGGGACATGGTGATGGAAAATGAAAAAATGAAAATGAAAAATGATTTCAATGCTTTTGTGTTCTTTTGCAAAACTTTTGTGTTCCCCTGATAAACTTTGTGCTCGCTTGAAGAACTTTGGTGATGGAATAGTTTGAAAATTGTGGTGCGAGAGAGAACGCAAATGTTTTGCCAAACAAAGTTTTTTCAGTGGAAAAAGGTACTTTTGCCAAAGAATGCAAATATTTTAGGGGAGTATGCAAAGTTTATCTGGGGAACTCAATACATTTGCGATAGCATACAAATGTTTTGCGAGAGAACGCAACTTTTTTTTTTTCCAGGGGAACTAAGTACTTTTGCCAGAGATTGCAAAAGTTTTGCAAGAGAATGCAAAAACTCTGGGGAACACAATACTTTTGAGAGAGAACGCAAATGTTCTGCAACATAATTTGAGCGTTTTACCAGAAAATGCAAGGTTTCTCTGAGAAACACAGTTTTGCTAGAGAACGCGAATGTTTTGCCAGCAAACGCAAAGTTTCTCAGGGGAACGAAGTACTTTTGCTAAAGAATGCAAATGTTTTGCAAGACAATGCAAAGTTTCTTTGGGGAGGACAATACTTTCGCGAGAAAATGCAAATGTTATACGAGAGTACGAGAAAATTTTTTTGAGGGAATGCACTACTTTTGCAATAGACCGTAAATGTTTTGCCAGCAAAGATTTGCGAAGGAATGTAAAAACTCTGGGGAACACAATACTTTTGCGAGAGAATGGAAAAGTTTTGCAAGAAAATGCTAATGTTTTACCAGAAAAGGCAAAGTTTCTCAGAGGGACACATTTTGCACTAGAATGCAAATGTTTTGCAAAATAATGCAAAGTTTCTCTGGGGAAAACAATACTTTCGCAAGAGAAGGCAAATGGTTTTCGAGGGCATGCAATATTTTTGCACTAGAACGCAAATGTTTTGCCAGCAAATGCTAATTTTCTCAGGGAAACAAAGTACTTTTGCCAAAGAATGCAAATTTACCGCAATATTTTTGTGAGAGAACGAGCAAATGTTTTGTGATAGAACACAAAACTTGTGGGGAAGCGGAAAAGCACCACGACATTCTAATTTATTGAGATGCACCTGTATATATTTTTTTTATATTTTTTCCATACCTTTCTGAGTGTTTGAATGAACTTTAGCTGCTTTATTATAGTGTTTATGGACTGTTAATTTATGTCTGTAAGTACCAAAAAAGCAGGAATATACCACATAAAGGAAAATTGCTAAATACTTCCTGTACTTACATAAAGTCCTACTTGCTGTGCAATTGTTTTATGATGTCTTGTGAGAACATACAATCTAGGTCTTTCTGTGCGGTGTTGTGTTTGGGACATGCATTGTGTTGTGACATCAACACGTACAAACTTTAGTGGAAACATGAGTGCAGATTTTGCCAAATCCCGTTTCTACTGTTCTTGGTTAACACGAGGACTCTCTTTAAGTGTAGGCAGAAGTACAGATTGTTGGTTGGTTTGCTGGAGGGTCGTCTTCAACAAGAAGGCCTTTTCTTTCTCTGGTGTAAGTCTATTCAGGGTGTCCTAATCCTGTTAACAAGATCCCTGACTGTGGGTGTCTGGGAAGTTGGATCAATATCAAATTCTCTCTTTTCACTGTTCTGCTCAGGCAAGTGATAGGCCAGCTTAAGAGGGTCTGGCAGGAGAATATGTCGCTCCGTGACTTTGCTGTACCAACAGAGATTCAAACGACTTTTCATACTGCCAAAATTACTATTTTACAAGCTAGAGATTTAGAAATGAGCTTTGCATCTATTTTTGAGAAATTCAGATTTTTTTTATTTTTATTTTTTATTTTTTTTCTATTGTTCATACGTAGGATTAGGGATTTACACAAATATCTTAAAAGTGTTAAACTTCAGCATTTAACTTGAATTTACTTCAAATTTACTTAAATTACACCTCAAATCATGTGGTTTGTTGAGGAGTGGTGAGCTGGTAAGTTATCTTAGTGATCAGACATACAATTTTCACCTATAATACTGAAACAGAATTTTTGTAAAAGTATAATGATAATTATAGTTACATTTATAAGAATACATCATCACCATCATCATTATTATTATTATAGGCCACTTTATTATATATAGTTATAAACTTCTGCATTTAAGACTGTATTATTCCTTTAAAATCTAATAATACACAAAATAATATGTAATTTAATATGTTATATTTATATGTGTGTGTGTGTGTGTGTGTGTGTGTGTGTGTGTGTGAATGATAAATTTATAAAGATAGTTTTTTTTTATATAAATTTATTTTTCTTATTTATTTTTTAATACTATGAATTTAATTGACAGTAGCAGGTATCGTCTGTGGTCCCAATTAGCAGAGTCCACGCTCAGGTGAACAATGGTCCTCATCAGACATGAAATATGCTCTCAATTAATCACAGGGGTACGTTACCTGATCTGGGGTATTTTCTCATCTTTGTCTCGACTGCTACACATGTGGGGATCATGTGACAGCAATGACCAGCACTCTAAAAGTAAAGGTAATGTATACCACATGAACGTAAACAATTATTTATATCCAACAGTTTTAGAGCACATGATGAATCGCACAATACTGGAAATCTCATTTCTTTTCCGATCTATACCACCCAGCAATCCGCCTCCAGAAAAACATGTTTGTGTGTGACCGAGGAAAAATGACACTTGCTGAGAAAAAGTCAGTCTCCGGGGCCTTCGACATAGCGAGCGTCCCATGTTTCTCCTGGGGGTCCGAGTGCTGTGTGCATCTGGAAGAGATATTTGGCTGAAGTTTGGCCCAGAAGGCTTTCACAATGTGCCTTCCCGTCTCTGAAACACATCAGAGTTGAGATACATGTCAGTAAGACGAAATGCAGCATTATCGTCGGAGAGGAACAAGAGGGTTTGTTGAACGAAATTGCACAAAACAATTAAACCAATTCTGATGAATAACAAACATAAAACACATTGCTTGTTTGATCTCTCTGCATTTCATTAGAAACATTCGCCATGCTCTATCTAGTTTACGTAATAAAACTCATTATTTATATTTTAAAAAATAATTCTGGATATCCAAGATGTTTATTTCGGGATCTGGTGAAGCGTGGTTTCAGCTGCGGTTCAACACGCCCTCAATGAACTCTTGCACTTTGACTGCTAATCTCAAATCACTCTCGATGTTCACACAGGAGCTTTTGGCCGTGCTAATTGTTTTGCTTATTTTTATCTGTCTTCCCATTTTCCTTTCAGCGCCAAGCAGAGGAGCAGCCAACAAGAAGCAGGTCCAACAACATGCCTCTCAGCACGAGCGGGAAGTCTAATTTTCACATCTGCTCAAGTGAGAGGCTTAAATCAACAATCACTTAAGATAACAAGACTATATAAATTACAATGGCAATGAATTTAACTAGGAAAGCTCTTAAACAACCAATGTTGTGAGCGTTTGAAGGTCCCTGCTGAGTTGAGCAACTGTGGTGAGTAACCAATGACTCAAAGAAGTGGCAGAAGTTCAGGACTCTGTTCCACAGAAAGCTTAAACGATGCTGCCATGTTTTGTATTCCTGGCAGCTAGTAATAATGGCACATCCTAGAAGATTTTTATCTTCATCTATGAACATTGCTCACTTTGTTCTGTTTATTATCAGTATTGATGGCCAGGAAATTAGGTAATGAGTAAATGCTATGGGTTATTATTTCCATGGAAAGCATCACTTTCACTATTGCTCATTATAATTGACCGAGTGACTTTCAAAATGATCATACCTATGATTTTCAATTAATAGGCGATAAAAAATCTCACACACATAGATGTTCAGAATTTTGGGCTTTGTAAGATTTTTTAATGTTTCTGAAAGAAGTCTCTTATGCTCACCATGGCTGCATTTATTTGGTCAAAAAAACAGTAAAAACAGTAATATTGTGAAATATTACTACAATTTCAAATAACTTTGAATAACTCTATTTGAATATATTTTAAAATGTAATTTATTACTGTGATGTTAAAGCTGAATTTTCAGCATCATTACTCCAGTCTTCAGTGTCACATGATCCTTCAGAAATCAGAAATTTGCTGCTCGAGAAACAGTTCTTATTATTATCCATGTCGAAAACTTAATATTTTTGTGGAAACCGTGAATTTTCTATTTATTTATTTAATTGTTAGCAATCCTTGATACATAAAACGTTCAAAAGACCGCATTTATTTGAAATGGAAATCTTTCATAACATTATAAATGTCTTTATTGTCATTTTTTATCAGTTTAATGCATCCTTGCAACATGCTCACATCCTCATGCAAGAACTTTTGCATAGGCAATCACATTTTTTAAGAAAGTGTAAAAATCACGTTTCTGTACCCTTTCTAAAAAGGTTGCTGTACAAGAAAAGCTAAGAAAGTAGAATTAAAAATATGTGGAAATGTGGTACTATATAGTGTTAAAAGACAATATTTTGCAGATGAAAATGTGTAAGTCTGTTACAAAGGCTTTTGACATCTAGTGTCACTGATGCAGGAAGTAAAAAGTCTTTGGTTCATATGTTAGAATATTAGTGGAATGATTATTTGTTCTCTCCCAGAGGACTGTTTTCTTTTTTTAATACTGTATGACTGGGACTGTTTGCCTAGAGTGGCATCTGCTGGGAAAATATGGATGTGAATTAAACTGAATAGTTCAGAATGAAATTCGCTACATTTCTCTGCTGTTACTCTCAAACTTCATTTGACTTATTATATATAGTTTATATTCAGTATACTCAGTATAGTATATTCAAATTTACCACACCAACCAAGGTTGACATAAATTATAATTTCATATGAAGCTATCATATGACTTCAGAAGACTTGAATGGACTGCTTTCATAATACTAACAAAGTGTGTGTTTTGTCATTTTTAGTGCTCAGCAGCCAGTGGTCCCCACTGAAATGGTATGGAAAAGAGCAGCATGAACATCCTGCCCAACATCTCCTTTTGTTTGATGGCAAACAGAAAGTCAAAGGGGTTTGGACTGACATGAAGGTGAGTAAATGATTTTCATTTTTGGGTGAACTATTTTAATGAGTTTTAAAAATTTAATTTTGTTTCTTGATGCAAAGAGGGTCCTTTTAGGCATCATGTTAAGTTTGTAGCAGGTTTAGGCAGGTCAAATCAAATTTATTGATATATCACTTTATACAATACAGATTGTTTCAAAGCAGCTTCATATTAATAAACAGGAAAATAACTGTTAATGTTGTAAAATTCATCAATTTTGAAACAAATTCAAATACAGAAGATAATAGCGTCATTTAGCTCAGTTTCAGTGTTAATTTATATTTAGCTCAGTTCAGTGTTAAATCGAATCAGTTTGATAACTGTGCATAGTTAATTATGAAACAAATTCGGCTATAAATTCAGCAACAATGTTGCAAAGTATATCATTAACAAGTTCAATTCAGCTATAAGTAGCCCTACGGATGCAATAGTGTCTTTATTCAGCTCAATTTCCATACGCAAATGAAAAATATGCACATGTATTAAATTTCCATATACGAAATATATTGTCAAATGAAGTAAAAACATAAATGAAATATTTTCGAAATTGAAATAGAACAATTTTATATATTAAGTTATCTATCTATCTATCTATCTATCTATCTATCTATCTATCTATCTATCTATCTATCTATCTATCTATCTAAATGTATTTACAAAAGCATACTGTATATGAACATATTTTGTATATATGTTATAAGACAGTGACTGATGGTGTAAGCATACAGATGTATCTAATAGTAAATAGTAACTATAAAAAATTAAATAATTAATAATAGTAATAATAGTATTATTGCACTTTATTTAATTTAAAAATAAAATAAAATAACAAACAAAATAATAAATAAAGTGTGATAATACTATTATATTTTAAAGTAAAAAGTGAGTATTAAATAAAAATATTTTTTTATAGTACACATAAAAAATACAATGCTAATATTTACATTTTCATATTATTTTATATATAAATGTTCAACATTTTTGAACCTAAAATCAGAAAGCTTTTATTTTGGCAGATTGTCGGCAAGTATGCACTGCCAGTTTCAGTGCTGCCAAGTGAAGCACGTCAGTGAATGAAATATCACAATTTTGTGTTTTGCTTTTAAAACCGCGAATGGAAATCTTATAGTATTACAGTTAGTCGATCTAAAACGGTGATTGTGCATTAGCAGCTGTCAAAAATGTCTGTATGCAAATGAGCGGTCTGAACTTATTTACTTATTGAACTTATTTAAATAAATTATTAATTTGCATTTTTTATTTTGGTTGCATATGCGCACCTGCACACCCCTGTATAAAACCATAAAAAAAAAAAAACAGAGATATTATTAACATATATTAAAAAACATATATCTTCATATACCAATAGATATGGATAACCTTAAAGGTAACATATATTGCAATATCACTCATGTCATATATTACATTTCCATATGGGAAGTCAGTTCAGTGTTGATTCAATTCAGTTCAAAAAAGTGTCAATATTGCAAAGTTCATCAATTATGAAACAAGTTCAGTTTAGATACAGTATAAGCAGCTCTACAAAAGACAGTAGTGTCATTATTTAGCTCAAGTCGGTTCAATTGGATTCAATCCAGTTAAATAACAGTGGCGATATTGCAGAGTTATATATATATATACATACATACATACATACATATCTTTATATATATATACATATACACAAAAATATTAACTGTTTTAAATAATAATATAATATTAAGAAATGTTTCTTAAGCACCAAATCAGCATATCAGGATGATTTCTGAAGATCATGTGACACTGAAGACCGAAGTAATGATTCTGAAAATTCAGCTTTGTCATCACAAGAATAAATTACGTTTTAAATTATATTAAAATAGAAAACAAATATTTTAAATTGTAAAAATATTTCACAATATTACAGTGTTTACTGCATTTTTATCAAATAAATGCAACCTTTATGAGCATAAGAGAGTTATTGAAAAATTTTATTGACCCCAATCATCTGAACGGTAGCGTAAATTGCCTTATTTTTTCTCCGATTGCACAAACCAGCAAGGAGAAGGTTTATTTTTCTGCATATTTGAATGTGTATTTGGTTACCTCCATTTAGCGACAAAACTTGCTCTAACTCATGCTTACTCTATTTTATTTTTTGTATTTTCCAAATCCATTTTAAAGTTTTAGTAATTTTATTGTGTTTTTATTATTTGTTTTTCTGTCTTATATTTCTATATAGTTTTTATTGTTATTTCAGTTTTAGTTTTAGTTGTTTTAGTGAGTCAAGTTAAACTAAATGAAAATGAGAAATGTTGTTCTGGCAACTAGCTGAAAAAATGTGTTTATTTTAATTTTATTTCAGTTAGCATTTATTTTATTTCAAGTAACATTTTTTTTACTGGTTTTAAATTTAGTTAACTTTAATAACCCTGGTGAATGCTTGGGAGATGTATTGCTAACTTGCGGTAACAAACCTCAGCACTCAAGGGGGTGACAGAGTTAAAATTTCTCTGTTAATAAATCAGATATGCTATCATTTAGGTGGCTACATTCTCTTCAAACAGAAAACTGAGTGTAGATGAAGACCGTTTGCGCTAATGACAGTGCCCCTCGTGGCAAGACTTAGAAGGCAATGCATACTTGCATTGCATTATTAATTTTGCACAGAATCTAGTTTCGTAGCTAGAAGCATTGTGTGTTTATAAACTTGCCTGCTACAAGTATGTTTTGGATATTTTCCTTGGTGCAACAGAAGGGCTAACGTATAGTTTTTGGGTGGGCCTGCCAACTCGAAACGTGTCTTGCATTTCACTTTGAAACCCAATAAGTCTAATGCATTTCAACCCAAAAGGATAACATGGCAGCTCTCGCTCCAGGCACTGTTTCCTTGCTTCGTTACATTACCTCATATCGCTTCTGTCGCCACCAGAGACGTCGCCACCCAGGACGCTGACACATCCTCAGGCGACGACTTCTAGAGCCTGTTTGTGGTGCCTTCACCAGCTTCCATTCTGCTCTTTTGAGATCCATTCAGCAATGGCGTCTCATTTTATCACACCTCCGCAGGATCTCCAGTGAGCTGATGTGTGTTTTGGGCCTGCAGGCGGTTGGTGAAACATGACTGATTTGTCAAGGGGCATGAGTGATGTCAGAGAGAGAGGAGGGACATATTTCCACCCGGCAGGTCAAGGGTCAGCGTGAGGTTACACTTGAACAGTGTGGTAAAGCTAAGCAGGGCCTGGGGCTTCAGCCTTTCATAGAGTCTGAGTCACATCCCTGTTTAGACAACAGTGTTTGGAGCTGCTTCAGTTTGAACTGTCTGCTGCTATGTTTACATGCTAAAGACTGGCAATAGAATGAGACAAGGCGCAAAGGTTCCTTTTATGCATTATATGCATTAATATGACACTGCTTTAGAAGAATAGTTCACCCAAAAATGACATTTCTCTCATGTTGTTCCAAACCCATATGACTTTCTTATGTGCATTTTTACTAATAACAGTGCATATAAAGCCCCAAAAAGGCCAAAAAATCAACCAAGAAATAACTATTGTTATATTGTGTGCTTACATACTTATATCGTACTATGTCTTAAGTGTTAGCTTTCTGTCAGGAAAATCCAAAAGTTTTTATTGATATTTTTTAACAAATCAGTGTAATTTGTTTTTAAAGGGGTCATATGATGTTGCTAAAAAGAACATTATTTTGTGTATTTGGTGTAATGAAATGTTTATGTGGTTTAAAGTTCAAAAAACACATTAATTTCCACATACTGTACATTATTGTTTCTCCTCTATGCCCCGCCTTTCTGAAACGCTCATCGGTCTGAAAAGCGATGTATTTCCTCAGCGACCAGCACGGATCAGCTCTAAGCATGACGAAGCAGATATCCTCCTCTTTTGGAAGGCCAAACAAAGTAGTTTCGCTTTCACGACGAAACACACAGTGCCTTCACGACATGACGGCCGCGGCAACAACAATACTACAGCGAGGATAAAAGTTACGCCTTCTTTCTTTGCGTGAACATTTGGGCGGCGTTATGCAAATCTTCCCACATCGTGACGTAGACATGTGGGGGCGTGTTAGAACGAGCCGTTTTAGGTAGGCGTGGTTGACTCTTAACTTTTATAAAGAATATCTCTTTGGATTTGAGACTTTAGTCTTTGCAACTTTACAGATCTTCTTTATGCACCGAGAGCTTGTAAAACTTCAAAGAGAAAGGAAAAATTGAAATCGCTGCATATGACCCCTTTAAATGCAGCGCTGTGTTATGATCATACCTTGATTATCAGAAAGACAATCACAGTTTTTACACGTTGCAAAGTCCTGAAATATTTCCGTTTATCTGTTTAGCCATCAATAGGAGGGAAGGAGGATCAGCAGGACCCTTGAAGGTGGCCACTGTCAGACAGGTATGAACAGCTCGTCAGATGAAAAATGAAGGCGCTGTTTTGTAGACAGTGCGAGTGTAATTAGCTCACACGAAGGAGTTGGTCTGCGCTTAGTAAAGCTTCTGTTAACCTAACGGGGTCGACAGGTTCACATACGTTAGATGGAAATGCAATGCCTTAAAGGAATGTTCCAGGCTCAAGTTCTCAAGCTCTATCGACAGCATTATGGCATAATGATGGTTACCACAGAAATTTATTTGGTTTTTTTTCTCATACATAAAAAATTCTTAATTCTTCAAGAAAAAAAGTTCTTAAAAAGATGTTTATTACACAGTTTTATTCAAAAAATGATAACAAAAGTCCTATATGATTATAATAATTGATACATTCTAAATAAAAATGAATTCTAAATCTATCTATCGATCTA
>NW_015548227.1:1007625-1021907 GCF_001515605.1 Sinocyclocheilus anshuiensis | reverse complement strand
ATATACATATATACACACAGAGTATACTGTATATATATATATATATATATATATATATATATACACAGGGTGAATTATGTAAATTGAACAATTTTATTTAAAAAATTGTAACAGAAGTTCTATATTATTTAAATAATTGATGAATTTGATAATACATTATATAATACAAATAATTAATTAGTGAATTATATAATACAAAATTATACTTTCTAATGAATTACAACTTAAATATCCATCCATATATACATATATAGGGTAAATTCAGGTAAATTAAGGAAAAATATCTCAGTTATCCTGAATTAACCCTATATATACTATTTATATTGTTTCTATTTATAAAATATTTCATAAATTCTTTTTGATGTAAAAACTGACTTTTACATTATATAAATGTGTCTCATATACAACTTTAATTATTTCATAAATAAAGTTGTATTACAATATTTTTTTGTCAAAATATATATATATTACTTTAAAAATATTATGTGAAATGAATTTGAAAAGCATAATGAGAAAAAGTTTGTCTATAGGAGGTTTATTTTATTAAGTCATTGGTTGAATATTTATTTATTATTGTGTGTTGTTAACAAAATACATTTTGTTCCAGTTGTGATTTTTTTCAGGCCAAGAGAATTGCTGCCTTTGTTGAATTATTATTTCAAATGACTTCATTTTAGAGGTACTTCATTTTTTTTTCTTAAATAACTTCAGTTATTTGGCATGAAACACCTGAATGTCTTCCCCTGCCATGTCTGTAAGGGCTTGTTTAGATCGCTCATGCTATCACAACATGCCACAGGCACATTTCTGGCTGACATTAAACACATTTAAAGTGTCTCAGGCCCCCACCAACCGCCCCATTACGCTAACCAGAGTCTCAACAAATTTAAAACAAATTGGGAAATCGGGGCAGAGGTGTCTCTCAGCATTCCCCCCACAGGGAGACAATAAGATATTTTAACACTCCAGGCAGCCCACACAAATAAACCCAGCTCTCTGTGTGTGGGTCAGGCAGCCGCAGGCCAGGAGAGGATCATGGGAGGTAAAACTGGAAGAAAGAGCCTGTCACATGAGGACACTCCTTAGGGTGCACAAAAAGCATTAAAGCCCTGAAAAGTGGACAGTTCTTCAGTTAGACACACATTCAACCTGTAAAGAGACAGATTCATGTGACATGTTCATGTTTTAGGGTAGTGCTGCTTAAAAATGTGCAAAAGACCTGCAACAGAACCACTGAGTAACAGGACAACAGTGTTTCTATTATACCGTTAACATCTAACCTAGGCCTACCTGTAAATGCAAAAGACAGCAGCAAGACCAAACCATAACAAATGCTTAAAATAATGTTCAACTAAAGAGAGCAACAGTGATTCCTCACTTTTTAAGTGGTCTTTTTTCTTTTCTCACTCATTCTCTTCATAGACATTTCAAAATATTCTTTAGTTCAAGGCTTAAAAAATATGAATATTGGACAATTTTATTCAAAGCTATTTTTAAATATTTTATAATATTTAATATTTATACTGTTTATATTGCTTCTACATACACTACATATAAAAATATATTTTATATTTGATTATTATTTATATATTATAAAATAGTCTCATAAATACAAATTTATAGGTGATTTATATATTATTGCATATAAAAACAGGTGAAACAAATTTATATAACACACACACACACACTCATATATATACATATGTGTGTATGTTATTGTTTCACCTTTGTCTTTATATGTGTGTGCATGAAAGTATATGTAGTTTGTTTGTTTCTATATCAAATTTAAAATTATAAATTCATCAGTATTAGTATTTAGTATAAATTGCCAAGTATTTGAATTCCTATTTTGAATTTATAGATGATTTTTTTATAATTTAACAAAGAAAAGTCAAACAATTATATACTATGTTTCTATATATGGAAGATACATTAAAGTATTTGAATTTTATAGCAAAATATTAATGTAAATACAAATTTATATGTCATACAATATAGATTTCTATCTATCTATCTATATATCTCTATCTAATGTGTGTGTATAATATATACAATACTATATAAATACATATACAATTGTGGTTGTACAATTATATATACGTGTGTGTGTGTGTGTGTGTGTGTGTGTGTGAGAGAGAGAGAGAGAAAGAGAGACAGAGAGAGAGTATATGTATGTGTATTAGGGGTTGAACGAGTACAGATGTGATGAAAGTCGAGTCGATGTCAACTAGTCGCTGATGACGTCATTAATCTTTTCTAACAATATAAGTCTTTATTATCACTCAGCAAAACTGTTTCTAACGTTGATAATAAATCGGCATATTAGAATGATTTCTGAAGGATCATGTGACACTGAAGACTGGAGTAATGATGCTGAAAATTCAGCTTTGCATCACAGCAATAAATTATATTTTAAAGTATATTAAAATAGAAAACCATTCTTTTAAATTGCAATAATATTTCACAATATTACTGATTTTTCTGTATTTCTGATCAAATGCAGCATTGATGAGCAGAAGAGACTTCTTTAAAAAACATTACAAATCTTACTGATCCCAAACTTTTGAATGGCAGTGTATCTATCTGTGTGTGTGTGTGTGTGTGTGTGTGTGTGTGTATTCATGTAAATACAAATGTATAGCAACTTCTCTGATTGATGGATTTCTCTTCAGGTTTATGGATGGTGTAGTTCTTCACCAGAATTTCGGCTTTTACACCACCTTAGGAGCTTATGCTGGGTCTGTATTGAAAGGTTCATATGATTTATAATGATTATATAATAAGTTTCTCTATGGAGAAAATTACTTTAGGTCATTTAGCTGCGAGTGGTTATTTATGTTTAAATATGCTGTTTTGAGTAGCGCATTATGATAATTGCTCATTACAGGATTCTGATATTTCATCCAAAGAAGGGCCTACGCAATCGCACGGAAACCTGATCTGGAACTCGCATGAGCTGGGATTAACAAAAAAAATAATAATATTTCAGCTTCTTCCCAGGTAAAGATATGGCCACCTGACAGCTTTCCACAGCATTTCCAGCCTCTTACCTCCCTAAACAGCGTTTCAGCAAACGTTCAGATTTTTGGCTCTCAGGTTCCACACATATTGTAAACAGTGTTCTGAGGTGGTGTGTAGGCGTCGTACAGTTGACCAGTTTCAAGGTCTGCACATTATAAGTCAGGATTCATTTAAGAACAATGTTCTGCGTCTGCTCAAGTCAGAGAGAATGGATTTTTTTTTTCAGCGTGGGCCAAAGGTTCCCCCTGTCACCAGAGGCTTTGTGCTGAGCATCAGGTTTCATAAATGTCAATCTTTGACTGAGGTGAAATTGAACACGGGACCACACAGTGCCTATGTCAAACGGCATGACCATAAATTCACATGCGTCATTTTCAGTGTTGGTGGGGAGGAGCAGGGCCGGTTTTTTTTACAGTAATGATATAAGACTAAACAATAACAAATGCTTTATGTAGGTAAGCTTGAGACTATGGTTCGGCATATATGAAATATCAACAGAACAAGAACAGCTGTTGTTATTATCACTCATATCATGCAGTTTGTTTTCTGTTTAGTGCCTTTGTGGAGAAAATGTGGCTATATACAGTATGCAAGACAGGAAAGTCCAATCGCAATTCAGTATGCAGATATTGTATATACATACTCTGTATATTCTCTGTTGTTTTAAAAATAACAGTTAAAAATAACAGCAAACAACTAAAATGGATTTTGTTTCTGCTGTGAAAAAAAAAAAAAAAACTTTTCTATGGAATCTTGTTTCCACCACAGGATAAAAAAAAATGAAAAAGGTAATTGTGAGAATCTTAAAATTCTGACTTTGTTTCTAACGATTCTGACTTTTTTTCTCAGAACTGTGAAAAAAAAAGTCATAATGAGAGATAAACTCAGAATTCAATTTAAAAAAATTCAAATTGCAGGATTCTGAGGAAAAACATCAGAATTGTGGGGGGGGGTGTAAACTTTTGTAAGATGTAAACTTTCGAGAAAACAAGTCAGAATTGCGAGATGTAAACTCAGAATTCCATTTATTTTTTTTAAATCAAAATTTCAAGGAGAAAACTCAGAATTCTGAGGTAAAAATGTCTGAATTGTGAGATGTAAACTCAGATTTATAAACAAAAAAAAACTTTAAAAAATAATAAAAAAAAATAAATAAAACGCAAGGTAAAAAGACTTCTGAGAAAACAAGACAGAATTGCGAGATGTTAAATCAGAATTCCATATAAAATATTTCCAAATTGCAAGATGTAAACTCAGAATTCTTAGGAAAAAATTCTGAATTGTAAGACATAAACCCAAAATTGCAAGAAAAAAAGTCAAAATTTTGAGACAAAAACTCAGCTCAGAATTCTGAGGAAAAAGGTCAGAATTGCAATTATAAAAGTCAGAATTGTGAGATATAAATTTAGACTTCTGAGGGAAAGAAAGTCAGAATTGTGTATTTATAACCTATAAACTCACAAAATCTAGGTCATTGTTATGTTCCATGGCAAAAACAAGCTTCCATAGTTTGGTTAGCAGGTTGCTAGTCAACTGTGTGTGTTTAAAATCTTTGCAGAAAGTTGCAATTCACTTTTTAGTATTTCATACTGAGAGTGACTCCATTATTTCCTAGACAGAAAATGATTTTTCTTCTGAACTGTACTTAGGAATTTATTTAGCCCTTCGGGATTGAAGACATGTTTTTTATTGCCTCCAAATCGTATGATTTAGTGATAGAAAGCATGAGAGGTAGTGAGAGGAATACTAGAGTAGGTGTGAATAAAGACTGCAAGTGGCTTTCACAACCCATTCGAGGTGCTGACAGTAATTTATGGTTTATATATCTTGTGGATTTCCAGCTCCTCAGCTGTAAAAACCTATATTAATTTCTTAAAGGTAGCACAGCGAAGACAGGTCGTTTTGAGGTGTGATGCACCTGTGATGTCACAAGGGAATGAATAATGAGCTAAAGAATGCTGTTCCTAAACCAGTGCCTGTGCTTTTTTTCTCTTCTCTCTTTCTCTTCCAATCTCCCTGCACTTGCCTGCATGGGTGATTCTAATTCAAGCTTCATCTCCTCACTGTTTGTCTCTCAGCACCTTGGCCCCTTTCGCTGATCTTATCTCCCAATTACTGCCCTGCAAACATTCCTGCACTCCAAACAGACTGCGAACGTGGAACGCTGGAGTCCATGATCACCTGTTCTCTTCTAGACACGCATCTACTTCCTGTTCTACACCAACAGTGAGCAGTTATGTCATTCATTCAAACTGGCCTTTATACAGAAAATGTTTTAAGAAAAAAACGGTTTAGCTCTCATAACTGTCACTGGTAGAAAATAACATTCCCATTGAAGAATCAGAATCAGAATCAGAATGAGCTTTATTGCCAGGGAGGCTCGCGTAGCGGAGCCAGGCCGAAAGTATAAATCCCGCTTAAAAGCCCGGCAGATGTAGCGCACTGTCTGGTATGGCGTCTTTCAGCCAGGTTTCCGTGAAACACAGAGCAGCAGAGTTTGAAAAATCCTTATTTGTCCGGGAGAGCAAAAGGAGTTCGTCGTTTTGTTGGGTAGAGAGCGGAGATTTGCCAGATGGATGCTTGGCAACGGCGTCCTGAATCTGCGCTGTCTGAGCTTGACGAGCGCGCCGGCTCGCTTCCCCCGTCTGCACGTCCTGAAGCGTTTGATCAGCGCCGCAGCTCCCCCGACAACAATGTCCAGCAAAACATCAGAATAATCAAAAACCGGTGAAATATCGGGTGGTGTGTACTTCCGAATGTCCAGCAATTCGTCTCTGGTGAAACTGATTGCAGGGATATAACTAAAGACAGGACAAACTAACAAAAACATAAAAACAACTGCGGAGAACGCCACGGAGGCAGCCATCAGCGTCGGCGCCATCTTTTCAAGTGTACATTGAGTGTACATTCATATGACAAACAAATGTTAATAAAATAATATATTGCTTCCACCTGTTACTTCTGATGTAATATAAGCACAAAAACAGTAAATATGATAAATATTAATTAAAATATAAATGGATTCCAACCATTACTTTTTATATAATATGCTAAATAAGTAAAAAAACAACATTAAATTGGTCAGAAAATTATATTAAAGACATTTATAATATTACAAAAATTGCTATTCCCAATAAATACTGTTCTTTTGAACTTGCTATTCATCAGAGTCCTGAAAAAATCACTGTTTGCACAAAAATATGAAGCAGCACAACAGTTTTCAACAAGTCTCTTGATCAGCAAATCAGCATATTAAAATGATTTCTGAAGGATGTGACATGTTTCATATAATAAAATCACAAGGAGAGTTCTGTTAAATAAATATTAATTAAATAAAAAAAAATCCAACCATTTTTTTTTATATATAATCACAAAAACAGGAAGCACCCTTTATAATATGCAATTTTTTCACTGGTATAATAATGAGAAAATATAAATGCATTTTGATATATCCATAAGATAAATAATCATTTTATTATATATATCTCATCACCACCTGCATTTGGTGGTTATCAGTGTATTACAAAGGTACAAAGCAGATTTCAGTACTTCAATAGGTTGGTATATTAACATTATATCAGTTAATGAAATTATGGTATTTAACTGTAAATTTAAGTTAAAACCGTAAAACCTAAAATGTTGCTCCCTTATTTTTTACGGTAAAATTCCGGCAACCACAGCTGCCATTTTTTTACCGTAAATTGTAAGGAATTTTTTTTACAGTGTATATATATATATAAAAAAGCATAAATATTTTGTTTAGTGCTGAAAACACACTGTTTAATAACTAAATTAATTAATTAAATATGTAAATTAAGTAATATTAATTTTGAGTGCAGTATATATTTGAAAGGTAATATGATAAATAAGAATGAAATTAATATAACTTTCCACCCATCATTTCTGGCCAAAGACTTGCATATTGACTTGCACTTGCAAAGTGCATATTGTTTAAGTGGTGTCACACACTAATCAATCTCTAAATTAAATGTACAATATTTAGTAAATATTTTATTTAATAATTTTTGTTTACCTAAATTGAGGCCATTTCTATTCTCTGCCTATAAGACAATGAGGATAAAAAATATCAATAACTACAAGTATGTCTATGGTTATGAGCATGACTGATACTTTAAATACTTTCCTAAGTGTCACAACACTGGCAGACTTCCCATAAATCTCTGTGATTGGTGTGAGTGGATCTGGTTGGGCTCATATTTGACCAGAGAGAGCTCTCCAAACAGCAGTAACTCTGCCCTCCATCAGTATGAATCATTACGTCCCGCAGACGCCGGAGATCGTAAGCCCAAGGTAGCGTATCAGTCAGCAAAATAACTGACAAGGGCTTCATGGGAATTGACACAACAAAAACACCTGAAATTTGGGAGAGCAAAAAAAAAAAAAAAAAGATTGAAATGGGGGTGAACTGGCATTTTAGGGACGCCTGATATGATTTAGAAAGCTTTACCTGCACCTCAGGAAACATTATGCTCTTGTCAAGGACGCAGAATTTAGTAGGGACACTATAGCGACATGACCATACCGAAATCCAGCGACTACTAAATTGTTCCTAGCAACTCAATACAATGTCTGACTTTTATAATTATGTCTGACTTATAATTACGTCCATAAACTTTTTGTGAAAATTGGATCAATTCATTACTCTGTTGTTTCACCTCTAGTTTCCAAAGTCGACATTGTTAGTTATGATTTTCAATGAGTCCATAAACTTTTTGTGAAAATTGGATCAATTCATTACTCTGTTCTTTCACCTCTAGTTTCCAAAGTCGACATTGTTAGTTATGATTTTCAATGATGTAGAGTTTAGTAGAGATGCTATGATATGTCCCTACCAATATCCAGCGACTACAGCAATCATTTTAATTAAATGATTAAAATATATGTTGAAAAAATATTATGGTCTAATATATTTTAGACCAGTCTGTTGTCTGCCGTTATGTCCCCACCAATGCCAAAATCAAACCTTGGGTTATTCATGCACAAGACACATTATACTCTTAAATTCAAAATGTAGGGTTTGTTTAAATCTAACCCAGTATAAGCAAAGTATAAGCAATAGCAACATTAAACACCACTAATTAATATCCTGCATGGTAAACAATGAATTTCAGAGTCAGTTTACCACAACTGTCCTAGAGCCATTAAATAACTGATACTGTAACCTCAACACACCTGCTCCTATTTTATTTAATAGCTAGTCATTAACAACATAAATCACTATATTTATCAAGCTGCGTTTGGTATGCTGACTGAGTCTTTCCAAGAACTAACCCTGTGATCTTTGGCTCAATTTTCTAGAGGACCAACAGTATCGTTCTACACGTGGCCTTGATAGCTTTGACCTCTGACCTTAACATTGTCTGATGTTTCAGGGAAGCAAGAGAGAAGGGCAACATGGGTCAGATAAACTGGAAGCAATTACTTTCTTACCAAAGCAAAAGGTGGGGTTAGATGATATGGTGAGGGAAAGTCCTGTTTTCTTGTAAGTTCTCTTTAAATTAATTTAGTGCAACGTGTGTTCAATCAAGTGTTAGCTAGCTGGATGTTTTGGTTAACGTTACAGTTTCAGAATTATACAAAATAATAATAATAATAATTATTATTATTATCATTATTAATAATAATAATAATAATAATAATAATTGTATCTAGCAGAAGTTGTATTGTCCACAAAATAGGGCAGTTATTAAAGAAAATATATATTGACAATAAAGTGAGAAACATGAACATCGCCTTTCTGAACTTCAACGTAAAAAGACATTTGTTTTGGCACATACGCATTGTTACTCACTCCGTTCCCGTTCCGCTTTTCCGACGAATCTGGAGTACTAATAATTTAAAAAATATTACATTTAATTTGGTGATAAAATTGCATATTTTATTGGTTCAAAGATGAGTATGTATATTTTGTACAACGTTTGCAACTGCTCTTTATCATTTAATTAGAAGCACCACAATTACTTGTATTTTTATAACACTATAAGTGAGTCCTATTGGGTAATGAAAGTTCTACACACACTTGTGGTCTTCATGCTCACTTGAACACTTGGCCTAAATACAGGAAATGAGTCATGTAAGTAGACAAGTGTACAAGTGCAAAGACTGCAAGTGTGAGGAAAAGCCCTGTCTATATAGATCAGTGAGGCGGTTCACGAACAAATGACTCTTATGAGCCGGTTCTTTTTAGTCAATCAAAAACATTCGGTGCAACAAGTGTATTCTGATTCGTTAGTAGCTGACTCATGAGCTGGATATTTTAGTGAATAAAAGTGTAGTTGTATTCACAAGTAAATGACTCTTTGAGCCGGTTTCTTTTTAGTGATTCAAAAACATACAATGCACTAACTGTAGTCCGATTTAAGAGTAAATGACTCTTACGAGTCTGACATTTTAATGAAGTCTGAACTAGGAAAAACTTCAGTATTTTTATTTGGCAGAAATAGTAAGAGTAGTATTCTGTTTGGTGTTCTATAGTATAGTATCTGAATTCAGTTCTGTCCTTTTTATTTCTATAAAATGAAAACTGATTCAGAATACACTGTTTATGAAACTTGTTGATAAAAACAAACTTTTCTTTTTAATAATGTTAACTATAAGACAAGAGGAAATTTATTAAGAATGTTTGTTTGAAGTAGGGTCCAGTTTTGGTTTTCACAACTCATGTATATACTTTTTAAGTTTAAAAATACTTATGCCGGTTTAATATGCGAATATAACTATAAGTAAACCTTTCACATGCTGATTTCTCTGAAAAGTGTAAACACCGTTGCTCTATTTGTTTCAGCACCCTGACATTGCAGCATTGACAGTTTTGGGCAAGACTACCGGTTTGCTTTGACCAGACAGGTAAAGTATTAAAGCCACCTAGTCACTATTTTTTACAATTCCATTAACCGGTTCACTCTTTGAGCAGTGTCTTTTATTCATTAACATGTAATGTACAGCAGTGCCATAAAAGAACAATTTTGGTTCCCCAAATAACTTTTCAGTGAACAGTTCTTATATGAAATTTGTGTGTGTGTGTGTATGAAGAATATTTTAATATTCTAAAAAAACTTCCATGGTTCCATGGTGCACCCCTAAAATAAGGGTTCTTTATTGGCATCTATGGTTCAGTGAAGAACCTTTAACATCCATGGAACCTTTCCATTGCACAAAAATTTTGTTATAGTGGAAAAAATTAGATTATTAAAATGTTCTTCATAATAAGGAGAAAAATGGGAAACAAAAATTATTCTTCTATGGCATCGCTTGCGACTTTTATTTTTAAGTAGCCAAGTGCATAAGGACATTATTGAACTGTCATTAATATTCACATTTCCGCAGACACTAAAATTCCCCTGCACAAACAGGGAACGGTTTGCCCTGCTCTTCCTTGGAGGGATGGGATTTCTCTGTGGTGTGACCTACATTTTTCAGGATTGTAATCTAAAAGGGAAAGGACGAACCACAGGGCTCGTGAAAGCGATTGAATGGCCTCCTGAACTGGGGATTGTAGGCTGTAAGGAAACACTCTCGTTAAACTGACACTTTCAATCTGGAGTTTGACCGTGGCGGCGATCGTGGGGCCGCACCGGAGGGCGGTAGGTGGGAAAGACGTCTCCCACTCCTGAATTTGATCCAGGATCTGCTCCCTCGACGTGTGTTCAGTGGTGTTACGTCACAGGCCAGGAGCCCCAAAAACAAAGTGTAAGTCTGAATTGCTGAGCTTGAGTTGCACCGTGGCCAACTTTAATATAACACTGTTACCCTAACCAGTCACTGAGCGTTATTTTGATTTGATCTTGATTTCAATCTTGGGACTGTTTTGAGTGACTGATGGTCCAGTTTAGGACATGTAACAATTTTTACAGCCAAAAACAACACAGTTTAGTGCCAAATAAAGGCAGTTTGTGTGATATGTGTTGCGTCACCAACGTCACAATTCACTCTTCTTCAAATTACAGATGCAGAAGACGTGCCAGTCTCAGAGGCTGTGTGAAGTTCTCTTAAAGACTCATTCATCACTGTAAAATGGTCATCCTCCCTTTCAGAATAAACAGGCTGTCGTTTTTAATGCATTCATTCATGGGTGGCCACCCCTGCCCACCCAAACAGCCCATTGGAAGGTATGGAGAGGTAATTTTCTTTAATAACATAACGTCGTAGTTTGAACATGGTTATTAAAAACCACCACTATTCTGGGCTTGAGGGGTTTTGTGCCAGCCGACAGTCCTCTGCCAGTCCTACATCTCTGAACTAATTCCTCAAAAATAGGAGAAAAATTGCTGAGCCACATTTATGACTGAGCATATTTTTTTACAGAGTGAGACAGACACAGTATGGCGCCCACTGGTTATTATTGTGAAGTGTTTTGGGATTTAACTTGGTGTAAAATGTAAGTATTAAAGTGCCATTCAAGACCAGTTTTTCAATGCCCAATTACCCAATTACTACTACTAACTACTTCAGTCTAGACGATGTGCAATATATAATTAATCTTAGTATTCCAGCCAAGAGATTTAACTTGTACATCATGAAATGTATTGGCCCATAAAATCTTAGATTTTTTTTTTATTAAAAAGAGATAGATTTTTAAATGTTCTATTTAATATTAATATGCAATTTATATGTTTTTATTATGAAATTATATTTTAAAGTTAACATGAAATCATGTGCTATATATATATGTGTGCTATATACTGTACTATATACTGAATATATCTCAGTATTCCAGCCATTACCAAGTGATTTTACTTTTACAGTAGTATTACCTCATAAAATCTAAAAAGATTTGTTTATGATCATTTCACATATTTATATATATATATATATAAATTAATAACATGAAATATGCAAGATGTATGAAAGCAGGACTGAGACGTATCACACCGTTTATAGTCATCAGATAATCGTGATGTTGCTCAGGCTTCTGTCTCAGTACTGTGCTGATGTTTTCACAGTCCAGCAGCACAGAAAATTTACAATTCTCCATTACTTTTGAACAGTAAGAGCAGGAATTAGGAATGTTCAGCAGGCAGCTCTAGTGAACCACAGCCATCCAGATGAATATTGGCACAACCAGGGTGTGGATGCCCTTTAAGAAACGAACCGTGAAAGACAGGAAAACCTGTTTATTATCAATTACATGGAAAATATGCACCTGTCACTAACTCTTATTGCTGTTGTGAATTATTGCCGGCTTAACTGTGAAGGAATTCATCTGGAATATGTTTAGTTTACATCGTAGTAAAGTCAGTATCATGCATCATTTAAAGTCAACATGAAATCTGATTTCACATCCTGGGTCTTCATAATCTTTCACTAAAATATGATTGTTTATATTATGTTAATGATAACAAATAACCAAATTGCCATTATTTTATACTACTGTTGTAGATAATGCATTTTTAAAATGCCAGTTAAAGGAATAGTTCACCCAAAAATAAAAACTTGCTGAAAATGTACTCACCCTCAGGCCATCCAATGTGTAGACGAGTTTGTTTCTTCATTGGAACAGATTTGGAGAGATGTAGCATTACATCACTTACTCACTAATGGATCCTCTGGAGTGAATGGGTGCCGAAAAAATGAGAGTCCAAACAGCTGATAAAAAAAAACTTGGATGGGCTGAGGGTGAGTACGTTTTCAGCTTTTTTGGGTGAACTGCTCCTTTTAATGTTGTGAATGTGTTTTATGTTGATTTTAACCCTGTTCTATCATGTGGTTATGACCTTGTTTCAATTCTGAATGTACATTATCAGTTTACATGTAGTATGGGGTACTCTGAGTCACTACGTGGTCTATATGATATCGTTCAAGCTGCCATATTATTGTGAGCATTCTCTCTTTCTTTTTCAGAAAATAAATGTGCAGCAGAGCTATATTTAGACCTCTGGTCAATTTCTGGTGTTTTTTAATAGGCTAATTGACTAACACAGAGCCAGAGGGAGCTCTGTACAACACTGTTGGGTTAAGAGAAATGCACTGGTGTTAATAACCAGCTGACAGGTGCAGGACACTGAACTACAGCACAGTGTACGAGCCCAGCACTCTTGAATAATTAAAGAGTGCAAAGGCCGAATAAGAATCACCTGCTACGGTTTGGAGCTTTCCAAACCTGTGGTTTTCTTTTGTTAGATAAGGAGATGTTTTGAAGAATGTTCAAACTGCTGTTTTTGGAATGTAGCACACAAGTCGTTTGGACTACTGTAATGATGCTGTTTTGTCTTTCTAAAGGTTACATTGTTACTCCAGTAGGTGGCGGCAAGTTACATGTATGAGTAAGTCATTGAATCATTTGTTCAATTGATTTGTTCAAAACACTGATTCATTCAGAATTGAAGCAAGTGACCTTCTGGTAACACTTTAGAATAGGGAACACATATTCACTATTAACTAAGACTTTTCCCTTCACAAACTCCTAATTTCCTGCTTATTAATAGTTAGTAAGGTAGTTGTTAAGTTTAGGTATGGGGTAGGATTAAAGGATCTAAAATGTGGTAATGCAGAATAAAGCATTAATATCTGCTTTATAATTACCAATAAACAGCCAATATGCTAGTAATATGCATGCTAATAAGCAACTAGTTAATAGTGAGAATTGGTCCATAAAATAAAGTGTTACCGACCTTCCTTGTTAGTGAATCACTGAATCATTCGCTCAGCCAATTCGTTAAAACATGGATTCATTTTTAATATTACGATTTATTGAAAATGTTAAAAAATTTCTTTAAATGTTTTTGAAAGAAGTCTTATGCTCAGCAAGGCAGCATGTATCAAAAAATACATGTAAAACAGTAATACTGTGAAATATTATTACAATTTAAAATAGCTGTTTTCTATTTTAATATATTTAAACATTTAATTGATTTAAAAAATGAATTTTCAGCAGCCATTACTCCATATTAGAAATCATTCTAATATGCTGATTTGCTGCTCAAGAAACATTTCTTATCATCAATGTTGAAAGCAGTTGTACTGCTTAATAAGTTCATATGTTCATTAATATCTGCTTAAAAATTCAAAAGAGCAGCATTTATTTAAACTAGAAATCTTTTGTAACATTATAAATGTCTTTACTGTCATTTTTGACCAATTTAATGTGTCCTTGCTGAATTGCTGAATAAAAAGCATTAAATTACATTATTATTTAATGTAATAATAATAATAAATGAATTAAACTTACTGACCCAACACTTTAAATGGCCACAAATTGAAAAAGATGCTCTTTAGAACTAGATGGCCATCTACCAGCAGGA
>NW_015548227.1:1004030-1007602 GCF_001515605.1 Sinocyclocheilus anshuiensis | reverse complement strand
ATTTAACTGAACAGAGCCAAACCTTGACCCTTGAAATTCAAATGTAAGGATGTTGTGTCTTTGGTTCAGTTTTTAAATCAACATTTTTCTTTCTTGCTTTAGGGAGAGAGAGAAACAGCACAATATTTTAAGGCCTGTGTTGAGAATCTGCTGAGTTGTTCTTACATCTGTGCATTCTCCAAATAAACAGGCTGTCAACAGCCCGTCTGGCCCAGCATTGTATACACGGCACACTGTGAAATGGCCAATACAAATAGGGTTGAGCTGAACCATATTGCATTTTGGTGCTAACGTAGATCAGCTGCATTATCACATTGAACAGACATCTCTGAAACTCATCTACTGTACCAGCCGAACCAGTATGCCATGCCAACTCTGCATCTTTTTAGGACACCTACAGACTAGATTTACATTAGACATGCATTGATTTCAGCTGGGTCTACTGGAAGGCCATAGAGCATTTGTGAAGATGTCGCTCTGTCATGCAATGAAAAATTAGGACAGTTTTAACATTTATTGCAACAAACTGAGACTGTCCATTAGAGATCAAAAACATGGCAAAATCTGGACACATACAAAACCTAAAAATGAATCGACTCCAAATAAAAATAAGATAGAGCCAAAGTAAATAAATATGTCAACAAACTTTAATTAATATGATTTGACACAACAGCTGTGGAAATAAACATCCCAAAGATGCACAGATGGGCTACAAACACCTGCAATTAATTATTCGCTTTCTACAAATATTCCACCACAACCCTTTTGTCGTGTTCGGGAAAGACTCGCAAACAAAACATTGAAACATTTGCACCGTCTGCGCTGCTGATTCTGCCTTCATTCTTTAACCCGCAACCTCCCGTAGTGTAAAATCAAAACATAGTCAGACGTCTCTTTCGCTCTTATATTTCGGTTTATGCTTTCTTTGCTGTTTGCAGTAAGCTCATAGCTGCCAGGGAAATTGCCTTCATTAATGGTATACTGTTTACTTAATGAATCAGACTCTTGCTTTAGGTGCAGCCTGTGGTGCAGTGACGGTTTCTTGGCTCTTCACAGGGGCTGGTTGGTTTTGTCAAGTACAGCTGTGGAGTTTGTCATTGTAGAAGGTGAGCAGAGCTGCATGGCTCACTGTGTAGGTAACAACCAGTGTTGGGGGTAACACATTACAAGTAACGCGAGTTACGTAATCAGATTACTTTTTTCAAGTAACTAGTAAAGTAACGCATTACTTTTTAATTTACAAGAGAATATCTCTGAGTAACTTTTTCAAATAATTAACGCGTTACTTTTTTTTTCAATTTATTGATTGACAGTTTTAATTTACAAGAGAATATCTCTGAGTAACTTTTTCAAATAATTAACGCAAGTTACTTTTTTTTTCAATTTATTGATTGACAGTTCTCCTGTCCCCATATTGAGAGAAATCAGATGTTACTGTAGTTCTAAAATAAATATGAATATGCATTAATTCATCTCACTCACAAAAAAACAAACACACACAGATTCAGTATTCCTCAAAATGAATAAAAATAATGCAACTCAGAATATGATGCAAACCTGCAATAATTAAATGTTAAACAACACAAATATCCTTTAAGTATTTAATCCCATTCTATAAACCAATGTCTTTGCTTTCGACCTTTGATGATCCAGTTCAACCATACTAATACGCAAAAATTACTCTAGACAAACATTTGTGTGTCTTTTTTTATTGCTGAAGTGTGTTGAAATTTCTTCTTCTGCATTCTACTGTACGGACGTGAATTTACTTTCCCTTCAGCCTGAGGCTTATTCATTTCGCTTTTGGTGTGAAAAGACTTTTATATTTGCCAAAAATATAACTTTTTTATTTTAAAAACAAATAAGCAAGCCCTGTCCAGATTTAAAAAGTAACGCAAAAGTAGCATAACGCATTACTTTCCATAAAAAGTAACTAAGTAACATAATTAGTTACTTTTTTATGGAGTAACGCAATATTGTAATGCATTACTTTTAAAAGTAACTTTCCCCAACACTGGAAACAACAATGACAAAATAAATGAAATGTTCCGTTGTAATAAATGCAATTAACACTTGTGCTGTGCTGAAAATCCTTTACCTAATTTCGTGTTCCTGGTCAAAAATGTCTGGCCTTTTAAAAATTGCTTGTAAATCTCTCGTTATGCTGAAGTATCACCAAATCTTGAATTCAATTATTTTGTCAGCTTGTTTTTATTCAATTAGGACAGGTTTTGTATTTCTTTTTAAACTGATTGGTCGTAGGCTTCATTGATCTGAGCTTATCCACCTTAGTTTTGGAAAAAGAAAAAAAAAAACATTTTTCATGTTTACTCATAAACTGAGGTGCATAAGTCCAGATCAACAATGCCTATAATCAATCATTAAAAAAACAAAACCTGTGCTAATTGAAAGAAAACAAATTAATAAAAAGGTTGTAATGAAGGTTACAATATTTGGTGATAATATAGCATAGTGAGATATTTACAAGCATTTCTTTTGTAGGCAAGTAATTTTTGACCAGGAACAAGTGTAGCAAGGTGGGGGGAAAATCCCCAAATATGTTTAATTTTGTGTGGCCCTTGATCCTTAATTGGGGAGGTCAAACACCCCTATGTATAAGGATCATATCTAATCAGATTTTGAGAATTATATTTTCTGTCTTCCATCACCTTTCTAATCTCCATCTCTTTTCCTGCCTGTCTCTCTTAAGTTTCTCTCTCCCTTGTTTAAACTCCCTGTCTTTTCCTGCCTGTCTCTCTCTCTCCTCTCCTCCTCTGTCTGATGTCTCTCTCTTCTCTCTTTGTGTGATTGTGTGCTGGACATGTATAAGCTTGTGAGGTACGGTATTTGATGTCAGTTCATTTCTCCTGGTGCTGACAGCCCAATGGTCCTGGCGAGGCCTTCGCCAACTTTCGGTTCCCAAGGTAGTCCTGCTGTAATTGTGGACCTGCCATCCCCCTCCAGTGGATTACAGGATTTCTGCCAATTTACCTCCTGGGATGATGGTACTCTGTGGGGAAAAAAGGTGCTCGCTGGGGACTCGCACACAAAATATAGTTGAACGCTAGAGAAATATATGCTTAAAACCCTGAAAAATGTATTAATTTTATTGAGAGGCCGCTGAACTGCAGTGGAGTTTAAGGAAATGACACACATTTGCGATCTACAGCATCAAAGCGCCCATAAACCATTCATTTTCAATAAAAGGATGATCTATAGACGTGTAGACCAATGCGATGAGTTGAGTCTAACTATGCAAATGTACAGCGAGTACTAAATGAAAGGAAATCTGCAACTGCAATTCATTTTGCAGTCATTTTTCCAGTTGTATATTAAAATTTGTTGTCATTGGGCTGTGATGCTGTAATCAGTTTTGAAACGTCTGCTATAATATAATGAAAATATATTCTTCAGAATACATAATCTACTGCACTTTTGAATGACAAAAAATAAATAAATAAATAAATAAAATACTTTGTGTCCCCATTGTTGTGTCATTTTCGCATCTGACAGCAGAGACTAACTGACGAAGCCAACCAGCTCCCTGGCAGAACCTACAGGTAAATAATCTC
>NW_015548227.1:994843-1003435 GCF_001515605.1 Sinocyclocheilus anshuiensis | reverse complement strand
CTCACACACTGGATCAACAGAGCAACATCAGTTACTGTTGTGAGCATTCAGACCTCCTTTAATGGATACGTTAAAAAAGACATACGCAAACACGGTAAAATAATAGTGCTTCTCCTCTAAGAGCACTACCGTGTGTATTCCCCAAACGCTTTTTGGCTTATATTGTGTGATTTCCCGAGACTGAAGTGCTTGTGTATCATCTGATTTTAATTGCTGGCATTGTTCCTGGGGAAGAACCCTGCATGGCAGCGGTCCACACCATCATTTACACAACATATCACCTCGCACTGCACCGATGCTGCTGCTGAAAGACACATTGGTCATGTGTGTGTTTGTAAAAACTAACCGTGACACTTTTCTTTTCAGGAGAAACAAAAGTTGAACATCAGCTTTATTGCTATCTAGCATGGGCCATTCTTCAGGAGCAGGACGTTTTAAATTAACATCTCTCAGTGAGGAGGAATTGCTCTCACTATTGTCAGAGGGGAAAGATAATCTTCGCTGGTGGCAAAGTGCCCAAATTTAGGCTTCGTGGGAAGTCCACACTCCCTTCCCTGACATCTGCCAGCGAGTGCCTTCAGCGACACCTCACTGTCTCCAGAAGCAAACGCTTTCCAAGAGCACAGTAAGAAATATATGTGCAGTCGTTCCTTTAAGGAGTTATATCTACATGATGTGGGGCTTGAAAACTATCTTTGTTGGCGTGACATTATGTATTCAGGTTGATTCAGTGATATTAAATATGAACTACACTGTGATGATTTTTCTAAGTTGTAAACAAAGATTACTGGAGTGCGTTTTAATTCAAAATTTAGTTTCATGTAGTGTGTTACTTGTTGTTTCTTTGTAATTATTTCTGACATTTAATATCTGTTTCTGAGTGAAATTACTGATATACTGATGTCACAAATGGTGCAGGACGAGTTACAAGCCAAGATTTAATGTTTCATATTATAAAAATCTCTATAGATATACTAATAGTGTTTAAAGGGGTAGTCTACCCAACAATTATAATGACAAGGTATTTTAAGAACATAAGTAACCAAACAGTTTTGGTTACAGCTGACTTACATTGCACCAAAAAAATAAAAATAAAACATTGAGACTTTCTCAAAATATCTTTTTTTTTATGCTCCACATGAGATTGAGTAACTGATGACATAATTTTCATTTTCATCTCTTTAAGCATCAAAAGCATTTTCATTTTTTCAACTTCTCTGCCCTACTTATATTTAAAAAGACAATAATACAATCCTTATGTAATTTAAATTGTGATTAAAAAAAATAATAATTTACTTCTTTTCAAAAACAATAATTTATTAAAAAATGGGAATCTTGCACAGGGTTGCCAGGTCTGCGTAACAAAACCAGCCCAATTGCATGGTGTTTGCTTCAACCCACAGACTAAAAGAACAAAGCATGGCAACAGTAGCCCAATTCCGCGGGAAAACTGTGGTCTTGGCAACACTGATCCTGCATTTAGTGTCAAAGAATGAACCTTTAAAACAAATCATCAAATTTGTCCTCTGACCATCTTTTTATTGAAATAAGGCTATTATAATCTAACATTTACATCTCTTACTTTCCAGTCCGTGAACCCAAAATTACTGAGAGACTCAAATGTGATTCCTCTCATTTCTCTCCTCATTCCCCTTTCAAGCCGAACACTTTTTCAACCTCTGAAACCATTAGTGAGAATTTTTCACTGCTGAATCCTGCAATAAGTCACTCAGCAGGCTCTGACTTGTCAAGTTCTAAATTTCCTGACGTGTCGGAACCTGAAGGAGCGTAGAGGCCTGATAAAACTCTTCGATGATTCCTCTTTCCCAGAAATAGCAGTGTATGCGAGTGTTCTCCATATTTTGACTGGGTTGCAGTGTGTCTGTTGGAGAATGTGTTGTGTTTCACTGTCCACTGTCCCCCTGCCTTTGTTGGGTATTATAATGACGTCTCCTTGCCAGGCCAAATTAATACCGGTTAATTAGTGCCTGACTTGCTGCTAACAAGGTTTTTGTTCAAGCTGCTCTTGACACTAAATGCCCGTTTTAAGCTGTTATCGCTGCCAAGTCGCCCTGCCAGGAAACAGGAAATGGATCAGGCCTTCATGTCACCATAAAGCAACAGCAGAATGGTTCCAAGGGACACACTGGTCTCGCAGAGAAATGACGTCACCTCAAAAAACACCCCCCAACACGGCGATAAGAATAACGACAAGAAGAACTGCCGTAATTGCAGCCAAGACCACCTTATGATAATAGAAATGAAGACAAAGATAAAGGAATGTTTTGGTTTCATTTTGGTCAGATGTGACGTTTAATTCACATTGTAAAAAACAAGCAAAATTGTGTTTAAAGCAGTGATGGGCAAACTTGGCCCTTCCAGGCCACTTTCCTGCAGAGATTTGATCCAACCCTGATAAAACTCACCTGCCTGTAGCCTTCTAGTAGTCTTGAAGACAATGATTAGCTGGTTCAGGTGTGTTTGATTAGGGTTGGGGCTAACCTCTGAAGGAAAGTGGCCTGGAAGGGCCAAGTTTGCCCACCCCTGGTTTAAAGCAATGCCGTTATAATGGAACTCTATATAGGGCATCGCATAAGAATAAACATTCAAATGCAAAGTTTTGAACGTTTGCTGAGATTTTAAGACTTAAATGTTACATATTTAAATACGAAAGTGTGATAAAATCACTTAAAGGGGTCATAGGATGCCCATTTTGCACAAGTTGATATGATTCTTTGGGGTCTTAATGAAAAGTCTGTAACATAGTTTGGTTAAAATTTCTCAATGGTAGTGTAAAAAACACCTTTTTTACCCTGTCAAAAACAGCTCTTTTCAGATCAAGCCGTTTTTGTAGCATTTTCCTTTAAATTATAATGAGCTCTGCTGACCCCGCCCCTCTCTTCCGAGCCGCTCTCAGAGAGACTGTTTACTTTAGCCGCATTCATCGTGAAACTTGCTAATTAGCACATTATTAGGAAAGGTGATTATCCAACCCTGATAAAACTCACCTGCCTGTAGCCTTCTAGTAGTCTTGAAGACAATGATTAGCTGGTTCAGGTGTGTTTGATTAGGGTTGGAGCTAACCTCTGAAGGAAAGTGGCCTGGAAGGGCCAAGTTTGCCCACCCCTGGTTTAAAGCAATGCCGTTATAATGGAACTCTATATAGGGCATCGCATAAGAATAAACATTCAAATGCAAAGTTTTGAACGTTTGCTGAGATTTTAAGACTTAAATGTTACATATTTAAATACGAAAGTGTGATAAAATCACTTAAAGGGGTCATAGGATGCCCATTTTGCACAAGTTGATATGATTCTTTGGGGTCTTAATGAAAAGTCTGTAACATAGTTTGGTTAAAATTTCTCAATGGTAGTGTAAAAAACACCTTTTTTACCCTGTCAAAAACAGCTCTTTTCAGATCAAGCCGTTTTTGTAGCATTTTCCTTTAAATTATAATGAGCTCTGCTGACCCCGCCCCTCTCTTCCGAGCCGCTCTCAGAGAGACTGTTTACTTTAGCCGCATTCATCGTGAAACTTGCTAATTAGCACATTATTAGGAAAGGTGATTTGCAAAGATTCATTACAAAACATTATAAAGCCGACCTCCTACGTCATTCCCCCGGAACTGCTTCTGTTTACAACAGTGAGCGCAAGCTAGATTCAAGTAATCATTACGTTTTGAATATGGATATTTTTCTTACAAAAACGCATCGATTCGCTACAGGAGGCCTTTGTTCACCCCCCGGAGCCGTGTGAAACACTTTTTTTATGGAAGGGTGCTTTTTATTTCACGTCTTTTGGACAGAAGCAATGTAACACCCGCTGAGTGCAATGATAGACCTTGAAAGATCAAAGACAATTTTTAATATAACTCCGACTGGATTCGTCTGAAAGAAGAAAGTCATATACACCTAGGATGCATCGGGGGTGAGTAAAATGCAGCCTAATTTTCATTTTTGGGTGAACTGACCCTTTAACACACATACAGATGCAAATGTTTGGCTAGTGTTTGACTGTGAATTAATATTCAGGTAGATATATAAACTATTTAACTAGCTCTTCAAATTGTTGCATTGCCATTATAGAAGTTGACCTGAAAAGAGAAAACTGTCTGTAGAAGATTTTATGCTAACATCTGCTACGCCAACCTACAGTTTGACAAATGTGCGTTGTGTTTTGAATTGCATGTACATTTATTACAAAATGATGGAATCTTCATAAGCGTTTTTATCAAAACTATAATATAAAAATATTTGCACACACACACACGTGTGCACGAATTTTGGAAATTGTTGTTGTTGTTTTGTTAATATTGGTATTAATATTGGAATCGATTCTAATTGAAGCCATGAGTCGCTGGTGTTTTATCCTCAGCTGCTGCTTTTGTGATCATCCAGCCAGTTTGCAACTTGACAGCTGGAATCGATTTTTTTTCCGGGTTACCGTGTAGCTTCAGCTCTCTGAGGTTTTTGTTAGAGCAACATGTCTTAAGCTCTTTAAATCTGCTCTGACATATCTCATCTCGGGTTTTGCTTTTTCATGATGAATGGAATTATGAGACAAATAAACACTTGAGAAAAGAGCAAAGGAGCCAATGATAGATCATCCACTCCCGCTGCGCTAAATTTACACTAACTTGGCAGTTGGATTGAGTTCAACTCTAATGATTTTATTCTAGATTCTCAATGAAGAGCTGTGGAAAAGTGCACACTAATGGACATTTTTCACACAACCCTGTTAAAGTGTGATTCCCCCCCCCCCCCCTAAAATTTTTTACACCCAACAAGTAAGATTAGTTAAAGGGTGATTCCCCCCCCCCCCTAAAATTTTTTACACCCAACAAGTAAGATTACTTGCATTCTTATACAGCATAGTGAGGGGAAAAAGTAAACAGAGGCATTACATTTTACAGTTTTTACACAAAGTGTAGTTTGACTGCATTTTTTAAGTTCTATTGTTCAATCATGTTACACAAGCTAGTAGAATGTGATTGTTGTCAAATAAATAGATAAAAAAAAAAATATTTATTTATTTACTTACTATATTATACTAAAATACTTATGATGCTATATACTTATAATACTAAAATACTATATAAAGTATTAGGCAAAATATTTTATAAAGTGTATTGTTATTTTTATTGATAGAAAGTAATAAAATCACATACATGATGGCTATAAATGGTTTAAAAAGAATGTGTGTGTGTGTGTGTGCGTGCGTGTGTTATACTGTATTAGACTTTTCTAATTTTAGATCGAGTTAGATATTTAATATTAATTAGATATTAATTTGTTTTTTTTCGTAATTTGTAAATTTTTGTAATTTTATATTATTTTTAACTTTTGTATGTAATTTGTGTTGATGGAAAGTAACAAAATCTGAACAAAATAAAATATTTTTTTTATTTAAACTGTCTTTATATACTTACTATATTATACAGTATTATAATTTCATAGCATAAATCCAAGTCCAAAGAGCAGGCATTCATGGCGGGACATTCTTGAATGTCAGACTGAAGGCGAAGGCCTTGTTCACACCACGCTCCCTCAAGACTGCGTATCTGCTTTATTATGGGAAACAAGCCCTTCCTAGCCATAACTCTTCTTCAGTCTTTGGCTGGTCGTTTACTGCCCTGTCTGGCATTGTCTGAAAGGTCACTGAGAACCGTTACCATGAGGAAGGTGCCCCAAATCCCTTCTTTATGGGAACTTACACATTGCTTAGGCTTGACAGAGCAGTTGCCCTTAGCAACCATGTCCCATTGATCACTATATTGGAAATGCATTGTGGGTAAAGGAATGTCAGAGTGTGCACTGCGCCAGGTTCCTGTAAGGGAAGAGGAATTTGTGTAACCATTAATCCATACATCAGCATCCTGATGTCAACATTCTCGCATGAAGTGTATGTGTTGATGGATTTGTGCTCTACATGTTTAACTGAAACAGTGTCAAGATGAGGGATGTTTCATTTGTTTCAAACAAGAAAAAAATTCAGTGCTAATAGAAATCCTGCCATGGCATGCTTAAAGGCATAGTTCACCCAATAATGAAAAGTCTGTCATCATTTTTTCACGTTCATGACATTCCAAACCAGTATGACTTTCTTCTGTGAAACAATGTTATTTTACTATTTATTATATATAATGTATATATACTTTTATAGTATTTATTAATATTTTGAATTAGCATGTTTTATTTTTAGTTTTCATTTTATTTTTTAAGTTTTGGAACTTTGAAGTGCCCTTGTCACTTTTTAATATTTCTGTTTGGCTTTAATTTTCTTTTTTCAATTTTCTTTTTAGTAATTTTAGAACTTAAACTTATTTCATTTATCTGCCAAAGCAACATTTCAAATTTTTCATCTAATATTTTTTTTATTTCATTTCAGCTTTCATTCAGTTAACAAAAAATATTTTGAATAGTTCTAGTTTTAGTTAACAATAACAACATTGTGGAATACAAAATTATAATTTTTTCTATGCAGTTACATTAAATGGGGTCTGGAGCTTTCAAGTTTCAAGCTTTTTGTGTTTCTTTTTTTTAATCTTATAATTTTTAAGATTTTTAAAGCATTAAATATGATAAAGATCAAAATTGCAAAAAAATATTGTTGCATGAATATATGAAGAATTCACACTACCAGTAAAAAGTTGGAAAGTTGTAATCTTAGTAAAATTCATTCAGTTAACAAAAAATATTTTGAATAGTTCTAGTTTTAGTTAACAATAACAACATTGTGGAATACAAAATTATAATTTTTTCTATGCAGTTACATTAAATGGGGTCTGGAGCTTTCAAGTTTCAAGCTTTTTGTGTTTCTTTTTTTTAATCTTATAATTTTTAAGATTTTTAAAGCATTAAATATGATAAACATCAAAATTGCAAAAAAATATTGTTGCATGAATATATGAAGAATTCACACTACCAGTAAAAAGTTTGAAAGTTGTAATCTTAGTAAAATTTATTAGCTACAATTTAAATTAACTGTTTATATATAATAAGACTGGAGACTGCTGAAAATTCAGTTTTGCCATAACAGGAATAAATTATTTAAAATAGAATATTGATAATTTAATACAAAAATAAAAAATATATTCAAATAGAAAAGTTATTTTTATTTTTAAACAGTTTTAACTGTAATAAGATTTAACAGTATTACAGTTTCAAATGTATTTTTACTCGAATAATTGCAGGCTTGATAAGAGACTTCTTTCAAAAATATATATATAAAAAAATATCTTAATTAAATAAATAATTCTGCTCATATTACCTGAATAAGATTTATTTATTATTCATAATTCATATTTAGAGCTGAAACCATCTAGTTTGTAACTATTGTTTAATGGAACAAAAATATAAAATAATTCCAAGAGTCTTGTTGTACTGAAATTACAAATAATACTAAATAAACTGGATCTTAATAAACTGGATTTTCCACTGGATCTTAAGTGTCAGCAACAGATCACAGAGTTCTCATTTCACAACATCTTTATAGATGCTGCTCAGAAGGGCGACTTCCTGTTTCCTCCACGGGAAGCCTCGCCCCTCCAGGCAGGTGTCACTCAGCCCACACACCCAGCGCTGATCTCCATTTTTCCCTCCAGTCTGTTGATGCTGTGAGTAATATCCTGGGCTGAAATGAGATGGAAATGACAGCAGCAGCAGCAGCAATGCCCAGCTGTGAAACTCCCAACAACATGCCAAGATAAGAAGCAGGAGCTTCCCATGTCTCTGACCCTTCCCAGGCCTGAATAAACCCCCGGCCAGAAGCATTCAACTTTGGTATCTAACTATATGGCCATGGCGTTTTGAAAGTTTCCTTCAAAAATTTAAAATCTAGTATATTCATTATTGTTTTTATTTTCCCTGCTTAAAAAAAAAAAAAATTCAGTTAGACCGTTAGAGCTCGTTAATGTTATCTCAGCCATACAATTATCCTATCTGTGTGTTCTGAAAGGAAAAGCATGCTGGTTGAGATGCACATGAAACTGGTTTACTTCAACTGAAATGACATTTCTTTTAGTCCCACATTATTAGTTCCTCTCAGCAGCTCTGCAGATGTCAGCAGAGATGTGGTCAACCTCTCCAGACGCTCGCTGTCATTTCACACACTCTGGGAAACGCTGGCAGTCGACGCTGCCAAACAGCCATTTAAAAACTTAAATCATCCACCAAGTCAGAATGCATTAGGAACGGGCTGCAGTATGATGTTTGTCATTTTCAGAACTTTAGTTTGGAACTTACTCAGGCCCTGATAGCACACGATCATTGCCAAGACGTCTATATGTGCGATTTCCCCTAGAACATGTTGTTTTTAAATTGTTTGTTTATCTGTATTATGTCACTAAAACTGCTCTTGTCTGATATTAGAAAGATGTTTTCACGAGCCAAAATCTAATGAGTTTCCTGTGGAGGCAGCATTTTATAGCATCATATGCACGCTAACCAGAAGATTGAACAATTAAAGGTGTGTAAAAAGTGTGCTCATGTATGTAATTATGTTAAAGGGGTCATATAATGCTACATGCACTTTTACAAGTTGTTTGAACTGAAATGTGTGTTGGCAGTGTGTGTACACAACCACCCTATAATG
>NW_015548227.1:994261-994440 GCF_001515605.1 Sinocyclocheilus anshuiensis | reverse complement strand
GTATGTAATAATGAACATAGCAGTCGTCATTTACTCCCGACATCTGAGCCGCTGAAGACGCAGTGGATTATGTTCGTTTTTGAAGGGAATGAGCCCCCGATCTACATAAATGTGTCTATGTTCGCGCAAATCATTCGTGATCCAGCTTCACCTACAGAAGAAGTGAGTATAATGTTTTG
>NW_015548227.1:978533-992790 GCF_001515605.1 Sinocyclocheilus anshuiensis | reverse complement strand
AAACAGTCTCTCTGAGAGCAGCTCGGAAGAGAGGGGCGGGGTCAGCAGAGCTCATTAACATTTAAAGGAAAATGCTACTAATCTGCATGCTCTGAAAAGAGCTGTTTTTGACAGGGTAAAAAAGTTTTACACTTTACACTACCATTGAGACATTTTAACCAAACTATGTTACAGACTTTTCATTAAGACCCTCATATCAACTATCAACTTGTGGAAAATGGGCATCCGATGACCCCTTTAAGGATATTCAAAATGAAATTTTAGCAACGTTATTGCACTACATTTCAACCATCCTGTCCAAGTTCTAATAAACGAATTTCTGGAAAAAATATTTTTGCTTCCATTGTCCTCATTTGTAAGTCGCTTTGGATAAAAGCATCTGCTAAATAACTAAATGTAAATGTAAATGTAATTTCTGTGCCACTAGCTGCACCAAACATAATTACAGAAGTTTTGACTTTTAAATAAAATAATTTTAAATAATGACACTCCAGTAACGCTTTTTAAAATGATAATAAAATAATAAATACTAACAGAATGCAACTTTATTTGATGCTACTAATCTACACTGTAAAAAAAAAAATCTGTGGCATTTACGGTAAAATACCGGCAGCTGTGGTTGCCAGAACTTCACCGTTATTAATATGGTAGTAACATTTGAGGTTTTACAGACTTAAATTCACAATAAAAAACGTATTTCATTAACTGATGTAATGTTAATAAACCAGCATATTGAAGTATTAATATCTGTTTTGAACCATTGTGATACTGATACCCACCAAAAACAGGTGGTGATGAGAAAGTTGCATGAAGAATCAAAGCTCATCACAAACAGCTGTTCCACAAGCTGAAAAGGGAAATACTAATATATGTATAGAAGGTGCACAGTGTCATTCACACAAACACTAAAACATGTTATTTCAGCAAAAAAAACATCAACTATGAAGTGTCATGCAGGGAATTCTGGGAGTGTCAATTTACGTTTTTTTTCACTGTAAATTATACAATGCCTTTTTCTTTTTCACTACCAAAAACCTAATTTTAACAGTATTTTACTGTACAATTACATTAAATGTAATTACAGTTATTCACCGCAGATAGTATGGAAACTTACTGATAACCAACTAACGTGTTTTACTGTAGCATTTTTACAATATTTTACTATTAAAATCACAATCACTTTTTACAGTGTACAGATAAAGATTCTTTATTAGAATTGATGGTTCCATGAAGAACCTTTAACATCCCTGGAACCTTTCCATTCCACAAAATGGTCTTTGTAGTGGAAAAGTGTTTATATATATATATATGTATACCGTTTTATAATATGTAACAACCGTTCACTGAAATGTTGTTTGTGGAACCAAAAATGCTGCTTCGATATGGCATCACTGTGAAAAACCCCCTTTGGAACCTTTATTTTTAAGAGTGTGGTGCAGAAATAATGCACTTTATCTGAAAATAAACACAGATATACATTAATTTAAATATTTCACTAATGAAATGAATCTTGGGTGCTGCATAAACTTTTAACCTGAAAAATTATTTATTTTAAATCTGATAAATTTATTAATAGATATCCAAGTATTTTCATTCTCTAATAAACATGTTTCAAACAAAGGTTTTTTATATATATATAGCTGTATTCCCTGTGTCCACAAAATTATTTTCTATATCCTGTTGCTAATATTCCTTTTTTATCGCAAAGAAACAGTGCTGCATTGCCAATAATCCCTCTAACAAAAGGCATCGTCCTCCAGGAAGTGACTTCATTTTGGAGAGAAACCAACAGCAGTAAGTATTAGCAATGTGTTTAATGTTTCTTATGTTATTTCTTCAACTTATCTTGCCAATCCCTGTATTGTGATCTTCCAGCATACATTGTGAATGTCAATGTTCTATGTTTGTTTGAAAGCATTTGACATAATTGTTATGAAGTGTTTGGAACTGATTTCTAGCATAACGGTAAACACCATCATGGTAACACACATGAAACTGAAATAATGCAATAAACATTCATTTAACAACATTAGGTGTAACACACAACGCTAATATACAAAACTGATAAGAAAAAACTAAGAAGAAACAGTTATTTCAACAAAAAAACATCAAATTTGAAATGTAACGCAGGGAATTCTGGGAATGTCAATTTACGGTTATTCACTGTAAATTAAATGGTATTTTTCACTTCCAAAAACGGTATACTACTGTAAAATTTATGTCCAATACATGTAATGTCCAATACAGTTTTTCACCGTATATAGTAGGGGAATTTACCGTTAACCATTTAACAGGTTTTTACTGTAGCATTTTTACAGTCTTTTACCGTTAAATTCACGGTCATTTTTTACAGTGCACCTTAATGCTGTTCTAAATCTGTATGACTTGAAGGAGACACAACCTATTATTGTGGTGTTTCACAGAGAAAATCTAATAATTTGGTGTGTAATGACATGGGGGGAATAAATAATGATAGTTTTCATTTTATAATGAAAACTTTTTGTTCCTGACAAAAATTGATCATGGTTACCATATTTTTATTTTTATTAGCCATAATACCACAGTTACTAGTACAGTTAACCTTGTAAAACTATAATTAATATGGGATGTAATTCAAATAGTGTAAATAGTGAAACTCTTAGAATCTTTCTTTCATTTTGGCTTCTTTGATGACAGTGATTACCGCAGTTTTAATGAAATAAAAATACCTACGGTATTCTGACGGAAACTGTGGTTATCATGGTACATTTTTGTAAAGGGTTCACTGCGCTATAAAAAGCAATATGTCTGTAATCTATATGACCACGCCGGACATTTCTGGATATTTGTGGCGATTAATGTATCTGCTAATGGTCATCTTCATCATGCTTTAACCAGAAGCTATGAGAACCTTCACATTTCAGTTCACAGTCAGGAACAAAACATGAATGAAGATTTATCTCAAGAAAACTTAAAGGATATTAAAAGTTTAGCTCACCCAAAAATGAAAATTCTGTCTAATTACTCACCCTCATGTTGTTCCAAACCCGTAAGACCTTTGTTCATCTTCGGAACACAAATGAATATATTTTTGATGAAATCCGAAAGCTTTCTGACCCTGCATAGACAGCAACGCAACTGAAACGTTCCAAGGCCCAGAAAGATAGTAAGGACATCGTTAAAATAGTCCATGTGGCATCAGTGGTTCAACCGTAATGTTATGAAGCTACAAGAATACTTTTTGTGCACAAAGAAAAGAAAAATAATTATTTTATTCAACAATTTCTTCTCTTCTGTGTCAGTCGACGCCG
Source organism: Sinocyclocheilus anshuiensis (assembly GCF_001515605.1). NCBI lineage: Eukaryota > Metazoa > Chordata > Actinopteri > Cypriniformes > Cyprinidae > Sinocyclocheilus > Sinocyclocheilus anshuiensis. Next base: position 989,500 of record NW_015548227.1, on the reverse strand, counting down.
TGTTCATAAAAGTACGACGATGCATGCGTGTGATGCTGCTGACGCAGGAGCCGGCGTTCTGACGTAGAACCTGGATGTGCTGCACCTTGCAAGCAGAGGAATGCACACGTATGCATCTCGTGAATGCACATCGAAGACTGACACAGAAGAGAATTGTGCTGCATGTAAATACGTATTTTATTATTTTATTTTATTTTTTACCATAAGGCCAGATCATTTGATATTCTCAACAAATTACTGTAAAAAATGTAAATGACCATAAAATAACTGTAAAGCTATTATGGTAAATCACTGTAAAAGTACAACTTCTAGCAACCAGTTACTGTAAATTCAGTGTCATTTTTAAAAGAGCTTGTTTAGCCCTTTCATATGCCAGTGTAAAGTGTCTATCCATCAGTGGCATTCAGGAAGACTGCGCTCAGATCTCATCAAGCCACAGCCTCGTTACTCAAGACCAGCAAAGCTGTGTAAACATCACAAAAATGAAAAGTTGCAGGACGCCCATTTGGAACGTATTAGCTTTACTCCATAACCTATGTTTAAATTATTACAGGAGTTTGGCACTGGCAAGCTGCTCTGACCAAGGCCAGTTAACCCCTGGGGTTACAGACAAAATCGTCAAGTTTAGAGATATGTTCAGTTCCTTGTGGAAAATGTAAATTAGCAGTCTGCTTGGCCATGCAGAGAGGAATTCAAATGGCTCAATGAGACAGCTCTACAACGGCAAGGGCAAAGCAGGTCAACACAGCAACATAATTCAGCTGAAGTAATTACGCCATCGGACCGATCCTACATTCAGAGAGCATTGTGTCATCTGTAGTACCGCTCCTCTTCTATAGTCGATGAAAGATTTTATTGATCTATTCAGCAAGAATAATGCATAGGTGCAATATTAACTTGAAATATATATTAGAATTATGCACGCTTGAGAATACAGACCTCATATACAGACAAATTACAAGGTTCAAGAGAAATTCATGTCGCCTATTTGGTTTTCAGCCAATAATTCCTCCTCTCATGTGAATCTGAAACTTTAACTTAAATATGAACTCCAGTTTAGTTTGCAATCGGTATGAAAGCAATCCGTTCCAACTTGTGGATGTGAGCCACTACTGATGATGTATAATTTACTTATCTTTTATATTGTTTTATATAATTTATAGATTTAAATGTTAAATTTTATATGTAATTTCAATACATTTCAATATATTATTATTATTATTATTATTATTGCAGTGAAATCAATGAAGGCCATATCATTTCCAATTGCTTTTCTCATTTATGAAAATTGAATTCAGATCGCAGGAAGCATTCTTTATTTACTGTAACAGTAGTGCAAGCACCGATTGCATTCATTTTAGTGGTAAACTGTAGTTCAGACCAATCCAAATCGCTCCATTTTTTGATCCAGACTGCAGTTTTTTTCCCATTATAAGCAGAGCAGTGGGTCTTCAAATGAGTACTGCTCTGTTATTTGTCTTTATTTTCTTAAAGCATGGCAATCTTGGATAAGAACCTTCAGCCGTTCGTCTGATTACCCTCGGCTACCTCTCTGAGCTTTCTCTGTGATTTAATTTGATGTTGGTTTTAATCCTGAAGTGTCAATCTTCATTCCTGCCTGAGCAACCCTGGACAGAGTCCCAAATTAAACAGCCAGCACGCTTGTTTAAACAGCCAATAATCAATGCACAAAAAGCTTTTTTTGCAACCGCAGTCATCTTGCTTAAAAGGTCAAGGGCCTACAGAGATTTATAATTATTGCATTTAATAATTTCTTGATTTGAGAGCATGTAAAACCGCATGTTTCAGTAACGATAACATCGCTGTAAACCAGGACTTATTTCCATTCTTGACGAAAACGTACACGTCCAAAATCATTAACTGCTGTTCACTACGAATCCAACAAAAACGGCAAAAGTCACGCCAGATAAACACATTTTTTATTAAATTGCATGGCTCTAGTGTTTTTCCCAACAGAGTAGAGTCTCAGCTTATTAGCTCCCATTAGATAAAGTCTCAGTTTTCTTGAGTTTATTTTGTAATTTCATCATTTCTTTTGATGGGTCGTTAGGCCCCATTCCAAACATCGCAGGCCAACATTAAACCCAAATGAAGCTTCAGTCCACGATCTAATGAAGTCATCAGTGAGGTCAAATTATTTTATTTCATAACTCAAAATTATCTAGTTCAGAAATCTAGCGAGTTCGAGAACGTTGTCATTAGGTAAAATTACTGAAGGGTAATCAATTGTGTTGACCGTTCACCCTGTAACACTAACTACAACTCATGATGCATGACTACAGCAATGCATCACTGTAGAAAAAAAAACACAACTGACGGCAAGATGGTAGCACTCCATGTTGTAGTATCTTCCTGCGATTTGATTAATGGGCCATTAGCTTGGCCGTAAGATTCCTGTAATTCAGAAGATAAGAAGTTTTATGTCTCTGTGCAAAAGAAATGGACAATTACACTTTCTGACAGGAATAAATTAAGGTTGCGTAGGACCTGAATAGTGAAGTTTTATTGCTCTATTGGATAAATCTGCTAAAATGACTTGGCTCCTGCTCAAGGATGCATAAATTGTCTGCTGCTTGGGCAGGAAAATACAGCTTCCAGATTTATCCAGCCACATGGTGAGGTTTACAGGTTCTCTTCTGTCATTCCTAACGCCTTGGTGTTTTATTATGAGCTATTGCGTGCTTTGCACCAATTGTTCTCTGAGGGACATCTTGCAAACAGTTGCTGATGTCTTTAGTGCAAGGTTTTCAATTTAGGTATTTTTCATTTTTAGTCAGGTTCATTATTGACTTATAATGTTACTTTATGTTCATCATAAGTGGCTTATTTTATTCAGCTGCATCTTGCAGAGGTCAAATCAGTGGGAAATGGGGTCTCCAATAAAGATTTGGTTTATGGACTGTACAGGGCAATAGTTGCAAGAAGGCATACAACTCTTTCACGTCTAGTATACTCAGTGTTGGGACTTGCATTGAACAGCAGCTCCCATGATTTCATCACCCGTTCCTGATTCTGCTTGTTTGGGTTTTCCTTGAGCTTAGGAACGATCTTGCACTACTCTGAAAGGAAGGGGGAGAGGGACTTTCACAGAGGTGCCTCTTGGTGGTCTTGCTTGACTGTGACAGATACTCTCAAGTGTAAGTTATGCAATGGGGTAAAACACGAACAGTCAAAATCATCAGCATTAACCATGGGGGAAAAAAGTTGACTGAAAGCATTGTGCATCTGGCCTCTTCACAGTTTCTAGAAGAGCTGGTTGCTAGATATGCCATAGATTCAAAGTGTCAAATCATTTGAAGTTAATTCCATTGTGTTCTCGTTATGTTCATTTGCATTTTTGGATTTTTACGTTCGAATACTGTATTTCCATAGGATTAAATTATGAAATAGTTTGAAAAAAAAAAAAATCACTAGCTCACCTCTGCAGTGAATGGGTGCTGTCAGAATGAGAGTCCAAACAGCTGATAAAAACATCAGAATAATCCACAAGTAATCCAGTACATCAATTATGTCTAATGAAGTGAAATGCAATTTATTTGTAAGAAACAAATCCATCATTAAGCCGTCTCTTCTGGACAAAATACGAGTCTATAACGCTTCCTCCAGTGAAAATGTCCATGCTCTTTTGTCTTCTCATGTCACAATCCACCAACATATTTGTTTAGAACTGTTTCGGGCTGTTTTTGCTTGTAAACAGTGCTTGATCTGTGCATATTACTCTCCTGATTCAAGCGAGACGACTTTTGCACTGTATTAAGCAATATTATGGATAGATGGCTCATATTTTAGCCGTAAGCAACAGTTTGAAGCTAAAAACATCTTAAACACACAGCTTTTGGCTTCACAAGATGTTAATTGATGGACTGGAGTGGTGTAGATTACTTGTGGATTATTGTGATGTTTTTATCAGCTGTTTGGACTCTCATTCTGACGGCACCCATTCACTGCAGAGGATCCATTGCTGAGCAAGTGATGGAATGTTAATTTAAGTTTTAAACTACATCTTGGATGGCCTGAGGGTGAGTAATTTTTTTAGCACTATTCATTAGATTTTCTCTCAAATGTTGTTGTTGCTGTTGAAAAGGAAGTATATTACTGTACTATTTACGACAAATGCATTTTATTATTAATAATTATTGCTGTTACCATGTGACTTGATGATGTCACTACATGTAAATGTTTTGCATCACACAGATTTGTTTTTGTTTTTAATGACAGGTTCGTTATTGCTGGAAATTGCTTCGGAAACAGTGTACATGGATTGTTCTCAGTCAAGACTTTTCTTAGCTTGCAATGTGGACTAGACTTTATCCTGACTAAGACTTTCCTTTTTGGTCAAGGTCAAATGTATTACAGCATTCAGTTGTTTCAAATGCAAGCATGTTTTCTAAAAGCAGCTCTTAATGCGCTTTAAACAACTCACAACCCCTACAAACTCCGTTTGTGTTTATATTTGTGAGATTCTCCATATGTTTAGTTTTGAAGAGGATAGAGCTGTGTGACAGACTAAAGCTGGCTTGATGGATGGCTCAAATGGAGGCTCTGGCCAGGACAAACACATTGTGAATAGGTCCTCATTCATTTGGGGCCCGTGTGGTCAAGTTTTGAGCTGCTTTTCAACAACACCGCTATTGTGCCTTCTGCTTCAATAAATAGAGGTGCTTATTCAAGGCTGCTATTGATTCGTCATTTTGTGTCCATGTCCAGATGTCACACAATGTATAGAGCTGGGAAGTTTAGCTTAAGCACCTGGAGAGAATTATGCGAGCGATTTTTAGTTTCACTGAAGCTTTTTATTTAATGCATACTGGTGTTTTGTGTGGTAAAGAGTCACTAACTTCGCTCATTTCGGATTTAAGCCTTATTTTGAGAGAAGACATGAGCAGGATGTGTTTTTCGGCGATCACTGCCAACATAAATCTAATGTTTTATAGGCGATTTAGTTTTGTTTAGCTGAGCGTCACTCTTTAAATGTGATTGACCTTGATATACTTCCATAATATTAGCTGTGGTAACATAAGCTTCTCCACTTCATTTCATTTGTTTATGGTCAATGTCGTTTCAAATCTGGGTGGAGGACGATGAGATGGTCCAGTGAAGGATTGAGGGTATCATTTAAATGAATGATACTCTATATTTTCGAGCCACATCCAAGCATCATTCATCTGTGAGCTCTGAGTTGTAATGAGAAAAAATATAACTCACTCACCGGCCCTCAGACCATCTGGCCATGAGCGAGCGAGTGTGTTCTCTAAACCTCACAGTCACAGCTTCTGGAGAGTATCGTCTTACTCTCCAACAGGTGGATTGTTAGTGCCTCGTGCAGACAGCCAGAAAAGAGGTTTAGGACATTATAAACGAGAGTCTGAGCAGAGTGGGTTACCAAGACCTCGTTTCTGACGCGGGGGCACATGAGAAATCTTGCAAATGCAATTACTCTGCTTCTTGTTTGAATAATTTACTAGTATTTTCTCTGATGCACTGTTGTTTAAAAGTTTTAAATTGTTCTTTTTTAATGTTTTCGAAAAAAGTCTCTTCTGCATTTATATGATCAAAACACTAACATTGTTAAATATTATTTAAATTTTAATTTACTCCTTCAGAAACCATGCTGATTTGCTGCTCAAGAAACATTTGTTATTATTATCAATGCTTAATATTTTTGTGAAAACACAGATTTTTTAGCACAACATTCAAAATGAATGACATCAAGCGTAGCGTTAGTTCTGGCAGGTCACGTTAGTCAAGCTCGCATCAGCGGACTCTCAGCTGATCCCCATCTACCTATGGGAATACGACACCTATCTAAGCATTCATATATAAGGTCCCTCAGTATTATCAGCAGTTTTCGCATTGCTCAATAGCTAATTACCCTCCTCCATCCCCAACTCCTCCTCTGTCAGTTGGGATTCAGCCTTCTGATTCTCCTTGAATCAGACTAATTCTAAAATGTGTACATAAAATGATTGAACTTAACAATATCTGCAATACATTTATGTTAGTTCTGTTCTGTTTACCCTGGGGGGTTATCGCTGCTCTCCCTGCTCTTATCCATGCTAGGCTGCATGGAGGCGCAGGGAGTTCTTGCCCAGAACAGAACCATACTGCCAATCCAAACTGTATGCTAATTGTCAATCATCTTTGACGATAGTGGTCCTGACAGAACTTATTTGACCCCATTTACTAACCTAAATATTCTTCTTTTAATGGTCTTATTGTGCACAATACAAAAAAAAAGTTTGATTTCATAATTTATTAATATAATAATAAATTAAAACAGATAAGCTAATAAAAATGAAAGAAAACACTATTTTCAATTAAAATTAAAAAGGCACATGACGTTGTTCCTTATATTATCTGCTGCTGAATATTCTCTTTTAATTCAGAAGTGAATTATATGTATTTATTATTTGTTTTTTAGGTTCTTGATATTAGGAAACAAGACTTATTAATTTTTGTCCCAAACTGACCTGCAAAAATAAAAATGTTTAAAACATTTCCATCATCTACCATATCAGTCCCATCTGGGCCACTCAAAAAAACAAACAAATTGCAAGTTTTATTTTATTTTATTTTTTGGTACTGAAAAGCACTTTTTTTCTATTTATTTTAACAACTTTTCTCTGTTTTCTTATGGTAACAGTGAGGTAATATTTACCACTGTACATCCTATTTGAGCTAATGATACATCTTGGACTCATCAGATATTTTTTCCTCCTCCTCCAGACCCAACAACCCACCCAGAGCCCAAGACTGTTCTGCACTTCACAGTTTAACAGCTCCTCCATCACTCGGAGCAGTCATTACGCTATCACAACCACCCAGAGTTTATAAAACTGAGGCGTTGTGTGCTCTAGAGTTAGTTTTATTGATCATTGTGCGGAGGCGTTGATTAAGTGAAGTGTGTTTCTGAGGGTGCAGGGAGGCGTCTGTCACCTCATAACTTCACTCATTTAGTCAAAACAGGCTACTGTCTCCATAATCCTGTGGATCTGGCTCATACGCACACGTCAGTGTTTTGCATGCTTTTATTTTTGATTAGACGGGCTGAAGAACTGAAAAGACCTTTATGAAGTTCATCTACAGGGCATTCTGTCCTCTCATCCACTTCTTGATTATTCTCTTTCTCTCCCTCCCTCTCATTCTCTGGTTACTGACATCAGGGCTGTGCATTCCACGCTTGTCTTAATAAAGTCAAATCGCAATAAACCTGAACCAATTACACGCACAGCCAGATGGGCTGACTTCAGTGCAGAGGGGATCCACCTGGAGAGTGATGGCACCCGGCTCTTTGTGGTCACAGTGAAAAGCATCAACAAAAGAGCTCAAACCGGGTGAGTTTTTATGGGAGGTTTTTCATTGTCAAGTCTGGTGAATTACGCGAGTGAATCATTTATCAAACCTTTCAAAAAAGAACTGCAAATCTGACAGTTTTCCACGTAATTTACTTTATATACTCGTAAAAAGCATTTTCACCAGATTTTGATATATGTGACCCTGCACCACAAAACCAGTCTTAAGTCGCTGGGGTATATTTGTAGCAATTGCCAAAAAATACATTGTATGGGTCAAAATTATTGATTTTCTTTTATGCCAAAAATCATTAGGATATTAAGTAAAGATCATGTTCCATGAAGATATTTTGTAAATTTCCTACTGTAAATATATTAAAACTTAATTTTTGATTAGTAATATGCATTGCTAAGAACTTCATTTGGACAACATTAAAGGTGATTTTCTCAATATTTGGATTTTTTTGCACCCTCAGATTCCAGATTTTCAAATAGTTGTATCTCGGCCTAATATTGTCCTATCCTAACAAACCATACATAAATGGAAAGCTTATTTATTCAGCTTTCAGATGATGTATAAATCTCAATTTCGAAAAATTGACACTTATGACTGGTTTTGTGGTCCAGGGTCACATATGGCATCAAGTCACACTTACATCTTATTTTCTGGTAATTTAGATGGGAAGAATGTGTTTGAGACATTTAAAGCGACTTTTTTAAATCTTTTTTTATTTTTTACAGACAGACCCTTATAGTAATGCAATAATAGACTAGTGTGGAAAAACTTTTTTCAATATGTTCAGTATAAATGATGTAAATATGCATATACTTTGTCATTAGAACTGACCTCCGTTCAAACGTAATAAGTAATTTATTTTTCCTCACATGTAGTTTATAAAATGAAGCAGAATATACTGTTCTGCTTGTGGATGTTCTTTTTACTTGCTAACGAGCGGCCCAGGCAACTTTTTGCTTTATTTGATAGCACTAATATAGTAAACTTTGGCAAATTCTGCTTTGGTACTATAGCATTGGACTGGTGCACCTCAACACCTACAAGTCACGAGAAGCCAATCAGATTGTATTTTCTGATTTCTGCTAGATCTTGTCATTTTTGAGGCATAGGACCTGTCATTTACTCACTCTCATGTCTTTCCAAACCTGTATGACTTTATTTCTTCTGCGGAACACACATGAATATGTTTTGCAGGATGTTTCAACTGTTTTGACACAAATCTCACACATCAACTAAGATCAAACCTCAATGGTTCTTGCATGTCATATGACCAAACGTCACAAAATTTAAGGTTTAGGAGGGTTAGTTCACCTAAAAATAAAAATTGTCTAAATGTACTCACCCTCAGTCGATCAAAGATGTAGATAAGTTTTTATTTTTGTTCAGTAGAACAGTAAAGAAGATTTTTAGCTGAAACTATGGTCCTCGGTGATTCATAAAATGCAAGTCAATGGCTACCGTCACTTTGAGAGTCAAAAAAGCAACACGCAACACAAAATTAATACTTGTAGCTCCTGATGATGTACTGAGGTTTGTGCAAGAAACTGCACATTATTTACAACATTATTATCTGTAATCTATAGTCTAAGGTGAACCGCGAAGTCGATTCTTTTACGTGAACTGGTTCTTTCAGTTCGTTTCAATTAACTGGTTCAAATAACCGATTCACCAGTTCGTTCATTTAATCACGGAATGACGTCATGTATGCAATTATATAATTAAAGCACCCAGTAATGATGTGAAAAAAATCTTCAAAATATATTTTGTCTTCCGCAGAAGAAAGAACATCATGGAGCACAACTTTGGAAAGCAGGAGAGTTTCTTTATTGGCATTGATGGTTCCATTAAGAACCTTTAACTTCCATGGAACCTTTCCATTTCACAAAATGTTCTTTAGATTTTTAAATGTTTCACACAAAAAAAAAATGGTTCTTTTAAGAACTGTTCACTGAAAGATTCTATGGGGAACCAAGAATGGTTCATTCGTGGCATCGCTGCGAAAACCTCCTTTTGGAACCTTTATTTTTATCAGTGTGAACAGGATTTGTCTACATGTCCAGAAGACTTTGCAACCATCAACAGTCTCCATGGGCATGTCCATCCCTTCCCAGCCCTCTACTCCATACAGATCCCAGTTCTTATGAGTCAAACCTGGCTTCATCTGACAGCCACAGCGACCTGCCCTCTCTCGCCGCTCCATAAACATAATGTCAGGACTCATTCACCGACCCCCCTCCCCTTCTCTATTAGCAGCTAATAATATTGAGTTACCACTCAGCACGCTGCCAAGTGGTCTCTGCTGGGGCTCAGTGGCTGTTTGTGCTTGGCACGGGTGGCTGAGAAGGGAGTACCTTAACGTTTTAAAGGTACAATAACAAACATCTCCGACCCTCCACATTACGCTAACCTGCTTGCTTTTACACCTCTGGGAATGGCTTTATTTCCGTGCAGTCTGTGCACATTTTATGTAGAGGGCAAATTGGTGAGGGAGGACCTCAATGAAAGATTTCATCAGCGTTTTAAAATACGAGAAGGTTTTAGGCATCAATCACCGGTTGAAAGCATGCGGCCTGAATGTTGATTCATTAGTTTGATTAAAAACTATATTTTCTGTTCGTCTGGGTTTAGATGACTAGGATTTGTTGCCACATCTATGTTAAGTGGAAATATGTGCAAATTCTTTAAGCAATATTTAAATCCTGACAAGATATAATAAACATTATTAGGCATGCTGAACTGAAACGATTTAGCAAAGTAATCTTTTTTTTTTTTTTTCCCGTTTAGAAATTAGCTAAGGAATTTTGACCTGACATGACTTCATTGCTTTTTCTGAGGAGGCATGTTTTATATAGGAGGTTTAAGAGAGATTAATCAAACAAATATGTTTGGATTTGGCTTGTACTCCATCCAGAATAGGGGAAAAAAGGATTATTTGATACGTTATTATCATTCCTGAATATATGTATTTATTTCTGCATGGTCTGTTTCTGCTTAGTACACTAATTTAACATATCCTGAGGAGATTATATATGATTATACATACATACATACATTCATATATATGAATATATATACATATATATATATATTCTATTTTATGTTTTTTTATTTTAAATTTACATATATACATTGTGTGTGTGTGTGTGTGTGTGTGTGTGTGTGTGTGAGTCTGTGTGTGTGAGTCTGTGTGTGTGAGTCTGTGTGTGAGTGTGTACCTGTTTTTCTATTCTGGTGGGGACTTAAACCTGAATACAGACTCATGGGGCCTCATGTCATGGTGGGGACCTAAATTGAGGTAAACAAGCTAATAAATCACACAGAATTAAGTTTTTTGAAAATCTAAAAATGCACAAAGTTTCCTGTAAGGGTTAGGGTTAGGTGTAGGGTTGGTGGTGTGGGTGTGTTTTTAATGTATTCAATTAGAAAAATTTTACTTAGACCAATGACTAATATGGGCCACATTTAAAAGTTCAATCTAAGTTGAGCAAAAGTCAGAATTGGCTTGTAGTGTGAATGTAGACTTGGTCTGCTGTTCGGAGGTACTGTAGCTGTGGAGGAAAGAGATGAGTGCTAAAGACAAGACCAGGAAAGAGAGAGAGGTGTTGGGAAAAAGAAGCGTCCTACTCAATGTTTGAAAG